>NC_088363.1:1229511-1254511 GCF_034508935.2 Berghia stephanieae | reverse complement strand
TGCAGAAAATTTTAGATATAGTGGTGTGCAAAAGTGAAGAGATGGGCTTGAAACTAAATATTAAGAAAACCGAATGAATGGTGGTCTCAAAGAATGACAACAACACGACCTTCCACTTGTCAAGCAAAGGAGAGACCATCAAACAAGTAAAGAAATTTTAATATTCAGGCACTATCATTACCCATGATGCACGTGACATAGAGAATATAAAACAAAGAATAGCAATCGCAAAAAACATGTTCCATATAATGTGACCAGTTGTGTCAAACAACAATCTAAACTTGAAGACCTGAATGAAAGTAGTAGAAACATATGTTATAAGTACCCTTTTATACGGTTGTGAAACGTGGACGCTTGACAAAGTATGTATGAGGAGGTTAGAGGCATTGGAGATGGGGGTGTATAGAAGAATGTTGAGGGTATCATGGACAGACAGGTGTACGAACGAGGAAGTGTTTTTGGAGAAGGTGAGAAAGGGAAGAATACTGATTGATAACATCAGAAAGAGGCAGTTACGCTTTCTGGGACATGTGTGGAGAAGAGACGGAATAGAAAAGTTGGTAACATCTGGGATGATCGAAGGAAAGAGAGCTAGAGGAATACAAAAAATGACTTATTTAAATAACCTAAGAATGGCCAAATGTGACTTAAAAAGCAACACAGAATTCATGCGCACCACAGAGGATCGTGAATCGTGGAGACAACTGACTGGCAACGTGCTCAAGAGTACAAGCCACGATGGATAATGATGAAAGACTGAGTTTAAAAATTTCTATGATAATTCATGATTTCAAGGTTCCAAATACATTACTGAATTCATGCAACTGTTGCGAAATTTGATTGTAACTACATTTCTTTAGATACGAGCGGTAAATTTTAGAATATAGAAATCAGTCATGTTAAAATTAGATTTAAGGTTTAATGGCCTTTAATATTTCCACTGCTTGTCTGCCAGATGTACATTTTGTATGCTTGACTTAATCGGCTTGGATTGAAGTCAATGAAGATTTTGTCTCCAATCTCACAGCATTGTTGATTTATGTGTCTGATTACTAACTTTAATGTGTGGAAATATTTTTTTTTTCAGATGGGAGTTAAAAAGAAATTTCAAATTTTGAGTGTTCTTGAATTCACAAGGTTTGTGCCCTTCACAAATTATCTTTTTTTAAAAATGTATTATTTTATTTTAATTGTGTGGATTTTCACCTATCATAATTATAACCCATAAAATGAACTGCATGTTTGAGTACTCTCTACGAGCAAGTCGGATTAAATAGAAGAAAATAATACTTTGGAAAATTCTACTGAAGAATGAAGAAACCACGTTTCTAATTACTCAATTTGGTTATTGACTGATATTGATTTAAAAATTATTATTTTTCCCCACATAACTAACGTTTTAAAAAAATTGCAGATATAATCTTAAATGTTAAGAACAAGATTTTTGTATCGTTTTTTTTTTCAGCAAAAGAAAAAGGATGTCAGTTGTTGTGAAAGATGAAAAAAATGTTATACGGTTACTAACAAAGGGTGCTGTAAGTATTGATGAATTGTTGTGATTTGTTAAATTATTTTTCATATAGTTCTCTCATTTCTAAAAGATTTCTTTGTTACTTCCTTTTTTTAAATTGAGGAATTAAAAAAAAATTTGATGTCGCATTTATGAAATGAATAGTATATAAGTCGATTTTTATAGAATATTTTTAACAATGTAAAAGTGATATGGAAGAAATTAAATATTTTAAATTATTCCACCCCTCTCCCTAAATAGTAACACGTAATGATATCAAGTTTACAATAATAATTTTTGACGCCAGGTTATCAAGCGTTGGAATTTCACTAAAATTAGATTTTTGAAAAAAGAAGTACCATTTAAATATTTTTGAAAATGTCTTTTACTCAGAGATGATGAAATCGAAATTGATAAGAGGGGTAGAATAAAAGATTTCTTACACTCTTGCGTTTTGGAATTCAAACTTTGTTCCCAACGCGCACTCGCAAGCTCGTGCAGCGGTTGGGTACACATCCGAAGAGTGTAAGAATCGTATATTACCTCATGGGTAGTGCATGATTTAACTTTTTTAAAAGTCTGAAAAATCAACGGAATAAAATGCAGGTAAAGTATCCTAACCATGAAATGTAGCTTTTCACATCTAGCGGGTGTCATATTTCAAAGTCAATACAAAGCAGAAGCAGTGACAAAAATCCTCTTCCTTAATTAAGAGTACTTGTCTTCTTATTCGTTTATTATTTTTCATTTTTTTAGAGGAAGGAGTGGTGATGGTGTGTGTGTGGGGGGGGGGGGTGTATTAAATGGATGAGTTATTTTATTTCAGTGAAAATTAATGTTTTTAACATTTTTTATTGAACTTGTCAGGATAATGTCATATTTGAGCGACTTGCGTCTGACAGCAAATTTATGGAGGAGACAGAGGGTCATTTAGAGGAATTTGCTTCATTAGGTAAGCAATTGTGTCAGTGCATGACATAACCAGTAGGAAGGTGAAAATTTTGGATTTGCATTTTTTTTTCATTTTCTGAAAAAATATGCTCACCAGAGCATTTTAATCATTATTTGAAGTAAATCAGGTGATTTTTCATGAAGATATGGTCAGATGTGTGGGAAAAGTATCCAGCAAATGTTCTCAAATTTCATACTTTTTCAACAAAACTAGCTGTAATAGTATTTAGAAGTGAAATTAAGCTTTGACTTTTCCTGAAGATCTACTAAAGGGTTGGTTGATTTAATCGTTTATGACAAGAACTCATTTTGGATAAAAATTGACCTTCTAACTAAACTTGGCAATACCTCAGTTCAAACCTGTTCACCATCCGACTATGTCATTCATTGTAACAATTGATTAAAAAGTTGTTGATTTTTAAAATATTCACTGGTCTGGCCATTAGATAAATACCATATGGCCTTTACAGAGTTATGGGGGTCCCGATAGATAGTTGATAGAGCACTCGCTTCATATGCAAAGGGATCAAGGGCTGAAATGGACTTCTACTTGTTTACATCCTTTACCTTACTCTTTGGTCCATGGTTCCATAAATATTGTCTTTTCTTTCTAGTTTAGATTCTTGTTGCATTGATCCAACTCTCAATCATGATTATGCGTTCCTAAAAAAAGGATCTAAGACCTATGCTGATCGTGCATGTATTCATGCTGCTCCCGCTGTCTGGAATTCTTTACCATTCAGTGTTAGGAGCGGGGTTGTGGATTCCCAGTCATCTTTTAAAAAGAAATTAAAATCTCATCTTATGAGAAATTCACTAGATTAAATAAAACATCCTTTTAATAAGATATACATTTGTTACATCAGAATTCTCATGACATAATATTATAATCTCCCTTCTTCCGCCATTATTGTTAAATGTGATATGATTTTATTCAATAATTCATGTTAACAGATATTTTTGGTCTCTGTATGCATATGCACGTTTTGGTGAATGTGCGTGTCTTTGTGAGGGTGTGTGTGTGTGTGCGCGCACTTGTATAAATGGGTGTGTGTACAAAAATGATTTTAATGATGTTTTACAATTTTGTTCGCCTAGAGATTGGGCGCGTTACAAATAAATTTTATTATTATTATTATTTATTAGTCAAACAGTATAATATCTCATCATCTAACAAAGCCAAGTTGTATCGTGAGTCGTGGACCAGATCTGTAACATCGTCCTCAAAACTCTGATGACTGGGTGGGGTTCCCGACCTCCCATAGTAGGCAGGGAGGTACTTTGCTGTGTCTTCAATCCCCCTGTATTTGTTTTCCAACTGCTTTCTGACTTTGTCTTGGAATGAGATTACTTGATTTTGTCCTGACTCTGTCCAGAGTTCTTGGCTGGGAGGGAAACAGTCTAATATATTGTTATAGTTTTGGGAGATATTTTTTTCCTTGTAAATAATCTCTCTGTTATGTACTGTTATTTTTTCTATTTTTAACATATGATTTGTAAACATATGAGTGTATTCCTCTTTGTGGGATCTTGTGCTCGTGTCTGGGCGAGACTTTAAGGTGATCTCAAACTAAGTACACTGATAGTGTGCTCTTGGAATCTACATCTGTTCCCTATTTGTACCATTTCCCTTTGCCTTACTTTTTCCTCAAATCCATTTAATTGTACATCTAGAATGTTTTTAATATCCAATTTTTCATCATTTTTACTGGCGCTGATATGACCTAAATGTGTTGCAAGCGCCGTAAAACCCTTAAAAACAAAAACAATTCAGTTTCAACAAAGCAATATAAAGGGGATGAATTGGTGAAATCATGGAAGTGTTCTATATCAATTTATTTTAAGTCCCATCTATCTGCCTATTTCTCTATAAAGTTATTTTGTGAGATATTGGTGTGACTTTTTCAGGAGCTTGAATTATTATGGTATGTTTTTTCATTCTGCCCTAATGATGTAGTGGAGTGTGTATCTACTGGGCGGCTATGTGGTCTAGTGGTATGACACTTACTTTCAGATTGGAAGGTCCTGGGCTTGGTCCTAGCTCAGCGCATAGTTGAGTCCTTGGAAAAGTCTCTTTACTCACATTCTCTCACTGTACTCAGGTGTAAAATGAGTACTTATCCGTTAACAGTGTTGTCTCTGTCAGAAAAAATTGCATTATCGCCTAACAGGCGTCATGTCCTGTTCTACATGGTATGTGTTGCTGTTGGTCAGGGACCCCTTGTAGAGCACTGAGAGCATGTTTAGTGGATATTGCGCAATATAAAAGCTTTTTTCTTTTTTTTTTACTGAAGACAATATTGTAGGCAAATTAAGAGGTTGGAATACTATAATAATATCTATAAAACTATCCATTCATTCATTCCAGGATTGAGAACGTTATGTAACTATCCTTTCATTCATCCATTCATTCATTCCAGGATTGAGAACGTTATGTAACTATCCATTCATCCGTCCATTCATTCATTCCAGGATTGAGAACGTTATGTAACTATCCATTCATCCATCCATCCATTCATTCCAGGATCGAGAATGTTATGTTTAGCTATCCATTCATCCATCCATCCATTTATTCATTCCAAGAGTGAGAACGTTATATTTAGCTATCCATTCATCCATCCATCCATTCATTCATTCCAGGATTGAGAATGTTATGTAATTATCCATTCATCCATCCATCCATTCATCCCAGGATTGAGAACGTTATGTAACTATCCATTCATCCATCCATTCATTCATTCCAGGATTGAGAACGTTATGTTTAGCTAGCCATTCATCCATCCATCCATCCATTCATTCATTCCAGGATTGAGAACGTTATGTTTAGCTATCCATTCATCCATCCATTCATTCATTCCAGGATTGAGAATGTTATGTAATTATCCATTCATCCATCCATCCATCCATCCATTCATTCCAGGATTGAGAACGTTATGTAACTATCCATTCATTCATCCATCTATCCATTCATTCCAGGATTGAGAACGTTATGTAACCATCCATTCATCCATCCATCCATTCATTCCAGGATTGAGAACGTTATGTAACTATCCATTCATTCATCCATCCATCCATTCATTCCAGGATTGAGAACGTTATGTAACTATCCATTCATCCATCCATCCATCCATTCATTCCAGGATTGAGAACGTTATGTGTAGCTACAGCAGAAATCAAACCAGCCTTCTACACTGAGTGGTCTAATTTATACTACAAAGCCAGCACTGCTTTACAAGATAGGGAACAAAAGTTGGAAGAAGCCGCAGAACTTATAGAAACGGTAAATAGTGTGTAGTTGAGATTCCTGCTGAAATCATGCGCTCTTGGCTAAAAATGATAAAGACATAAGAATAAGAATAAAGAAACTTTAAGAATAAAGTTATTTTTGCCCCATAATTGATAACATCTTGGCCAAGGGCAGGGAGGTACTTGCTGTGTCTTCTATCCCCCCATACCCGTTTTCCAATTGTTTCCTGTCATTGTCTTGGAATGAGATTACTTAGTTTTGTCCTGATCCTTTCCGGAGTTCCTTGGCTTGAGGGAAACAGTCGAATGTATAGTTATAGTTTTGGGAGATGATATTTTTTTCCTTGTAAATCATCTCTCTGTTATGCATTGTATTATGTTTAGTTTACATATATTAAATGATTGGTAAACATTTGAGTGTATTCCTCTTAGTTGGGACCTGTGTTTGTGTCTGGATGAGACTTTTAGGTGATCTCAAACTAAGTACTTTGACGGTGTGCTCTTGGAATCTACATCTGTTCCCTATTTGAACCAATTCCCCTTTGTCTTACCTTTTCTTTTGTGCTTTAATTGTAATTCTAGAACTTTTTACTATCCCATTTTCTTCCTTTTTACTGGCGCTGATATGACCTATATGTGTTGCGAGCGCCGTAAAACCCTTAAAAACAAAAAACTAAAAACATCGTGGTCAAGATGTTCGTATCGGTTTATGAGACATAATAATAAATAATGATTATGTTGAAATCTTATAAAGTACTGTAACTCTGATGGGGGTCCAGTTGGTAGAGCACTCGCTTCACACGCAAAGGGACCGAGATCGATCCCGGGTGCAGTTGGAGATTTTTTTTCTGCCCCCCCCCCCCCCCCCCTCCCCTGTCCACCCAGCAGTGAATGGGTAGTTGAGTCTGTTAGATGTGGTGGAAAGAAGTACTTTGCGATAGACTAGCATCCTATCCAAAGGATAGCAAGCAATTTCAATTTTCCGTTTCACGCTATAGAAACTGGGATAAACTCCGGCTCTATGGGCTGAATTGCTCTGAAGGACTACTACTTTACTGTAGCTCCGAAACATCAGACCCTAAGTGTTGAGTTGCTGTTGCAAATAAAATAGAGAAATTATGTATTGTTGTTGAGAAGTATCGGTATTCAAGATGTCCATGAATTTGAGTTTGATGGTTTTAAGATTTCCAAAATGCTCCTATCATTATATATCATTTTAAAACCCTTTTTTTTTTCTTTTTTTTTTTTTCTACAGAACCTCAAACTGATTGGTGCCACTGCTATTGAAGACAAGTTGCAAGATGTGAGTTCTTATATTTATATCAAGTTTGCTAGTCAGGGTGAGGTGGGAGAGTGGTAGAGGCATTGAGGCATTGCACTATGACTTGGAAGGTGCTGGATTGGAGCTCTTCTTTTGGCACTTTTCATTTTTCTCCTTGGACAAGAGAATGAAATCCATTTCGATTCCTGTTGACACAAGATGTATAATTGATGGATTATCTATATTACTTCATGGAATGCCTAGATGACGGCATCTCACTGTGACAACATGGGTAATTTCTATTGATATCAGACGTTTGTTTGATGGGTTATCTATATTCCTTCATGGAATGCCTAGATGACGGCATCTCCTTGTAATAGCATGGGTGATTTCTGTTATCAGACGCTTGTTTAATGGGTTATCTATATTCTTCATCCAGAGACTGCATCTAATGATTTTTAACCATGTTCATACTAGTCGGATCAAGATTAATAGTCTTATTGATTATTATTACTAGAATATTTAAATATGTAAATCACTTGGAATTTCCTTCAGCTTTTACAAATGGTTGGAGCTCTTGATTGCCTGGTGATAAAACAGTCACCCCAAAATCAAAGGGGACATGCAGTGATCCTTTAGTGTCGGGACTTTTTTCTGACCTATTTGTTTAACCAGGATTGATTGGGTAGCTGGGTCTTTTTTATTTTGTGATAGCCTCTTGTTGTCTATTTAAAAGATACAAGCAATACTCTTCAACAGTCGTAACGTCACTTCCTTCCTAATGACGCATGGTAACTTAGTAACACTGGCTCTAAACTATCGGAACAATGGCGGACGTCCGTATGAAATATTTCCCCGGCGAGCATAAAAGCGTATCCAGAGGAAAAAAAAACATAAATTTGATCATTTTTTGACTTTTACACATTCTGATCACAAGGCATATGAAAAGTTCTAGCCAGCATGAAAAATAAAAAGTAATGGTTTTCTTTGTTTAGAACCAAGATGGCCGCCGTTGCCGGGCGGCGTGACATCAGACTATTGAATTGTATTGCTGGTGTTCAAACTTGGATAAACTTTTGATTCCACGGCTCTGAATATTTGCTACTTTTGAATTCTTGATGCTTTGTGTCATTTGATAGAGGGCTGGGTTTTTTTGTGTGGGCTATTTAAGAAAATCTACAGATGGCAATAAGCACATATGCTTGTTTCTTAATCTGAACATTTTCCAGGAGTGTATCATAAGGTTTCATGATTTGAATTATATGTTAAATGTTATTGCTATCGTCATCGTCATCAGGGTGTTCCAGACACAATCGACACATTGGCTAAAGCGGACATCAAGATTTGGGTATTGACGGGAGACAAACAGGAGACTGCCATTAACATTGGTAACCTTTAGTTTTTTTATTATTGTTTGTTTGTTTTTTGGGTTTTTTTTTTGTTGCTTTTCTTCATAAATATTATTTTCCTGCCTCTCTACTCAATCTTGCTGAAGTGTTAAATTTGAACGAATTATAAGGAATCTTCTGTTTTTGAATGTTCATGCATTTGCTTTTGCAAATAATTTTGAAAGCTCAAAATGAAACATTTACAAAAATCAAAATAGTAGTTGATAAATGAAACCAATTCTACAACAGAAAACATAAACTTCTAACAATTTCTCAACGTGATTGTCAGTTGTCTACAATTGAAATAAATAGTATTTGTCATAAGGTGTGCCAAAAGATTTTGAAGTAAGGTTCTGTATAAGACATTACTATGGTTATATTTGTATTATTAACGTTGCCTCATCTCTTTGTCTGTAGGTTATTCTTGCAAATTGTTGACGAAAGGCATGGATCTTATTGTCATCAATGAAGAATCTCTTGATGTAAGTCATATGGTTACAGTTGATGTCTGGGTGGGGTTCCTACCTCCCATAGTGGGCAGGGAGGCACTTACTGTCTCTTCTATCCCAGAATCTCTTGATGTAAGTCATATGTTTACAGTTGATGTCTACCTCCCATAGTGGGCAGGGAGGCACTTACTGTCTCTTCTATCCCAGAATCTCTTGATGTAAGTCATATGTTTACAGTTGATGTCTGGGTGGGGTTCCTACCTCCCATAGTGGGCAGGGAGGCACTTACTGTCTCTTCTATCCCAGAATCTCTTGATGTAAGTCATATGTTTACAGTTGATGTCTGGGTGGGGTTCCTACCTCCCATAGTGGGCAGGGAGGCACTTACTGTCTCTTCTATCCCCTTATATCTGTTTTCCAAGATGCTTTCTATCTTTTGTCTTGGAATGAGATTACATGGTTTTGTTCTGACCTCTGGCCTGATACCCTAGCTGGGAGGGAAACAGTCAAATGTAGAGTTAGTTTTAGGAGATGATATTTTTTTGTCTTGTAAATCATCTCTGTTATGCATTGTAATATTTTTATTTTATATATATGATTTGTAAGTATTTGAGTGTATTCCTCTTGGCGGAGACCTGTGCCTTGTGTCTGGATAAGACATGTAGGTGATCTCCAACTGAGTACATTGATAGTGTGCTCTTGGAATCTACATCTATTCCCTATTTAAATAAATTCCCCTTTGTCTTCCTTTTTCTTGGGTACTTTTATTGTAATTCTAGAACTTTGTACTTTCCCATTTTCTTCCTTTTTACTGGTGCTGATATGACCTAAATGTGTTTGCAAGCGCTGTAAAAGCCTTAAAAAGAAACAAACAAACAGTTGATGTCACAAGTGATGTAATTTGGAAAAAAGTCAATATATCGAACATCTGAAAAGTAAAAAAACTAGGGCTTCTTGTATCAGTACTAATATCAGATATCAGGATATATAGCGAAATATGATTACAAAAAGGGGGTCCTGACAGTTCAGTTGGTAGAGCACTCGCTTCACATGCAAGGGACTGAGATCGATCCCAGGTGCAGTCAAAAAAAATTTCTTATTCCCCCTGTAAATGGGTAGCTGGGTCTGTTAGATCTGGTGGAAAGTACTTTGTGATAGAGTAGCGTCCTATCCAAAGGGTAGCAAGCAGTTGCTAACATCCATTTCACACGAAAGAAACCATGCAAAGGCACCGAGATCGATCCCGGGTGCAGTCCAAAAAAATTTCTGATTCCCCCTTTAAATGGGTAGCTGGGTCTGTTAGATCTGGTGGAAAGTACTTTGTGATAGAGTAGCGTCCTATCCAAAGGGTAGCAAGCAATTTCTATTGTCCATTTCACGCGAAAGAAACCGGATTAAACTCTGGCTCCATGGGCCAAATGGCTCTGAAGGACTACTTTTTTGTTAAATTACAAAACGAAGAGATTGAAAATATGAAACAAAGATGGAAAGGAATGACATTTGGTCAATTAAGAACTTTTTCCTCTATGATTACAAGATAAGTTGTCTTTTTTTCTTTTTTTCATTTTTTTAAATGGCAAACTGTGTAATCAACAGATTATGATTTTAAAAAAAAAATTCAATTGTATTCTCTGTTTCTGAATTCTTTTTCTTTTCATGTAAGATACGGTGGTTATCACAATTTTATTATCATCATTATTATTATTATTATTATTATATATTATTATTATTATTATTATTATTATTATTATTATTATTATTATTATTATTATATTATTATTATTATTATTATTATTATTATTATTATTTTATTTATTTATTTATTCATTAATTTTTTTTTAGATATACATATTGATATTATGTTCATAATACAGGAGACTCGTAATGCCTTGACTCAACACAAGTCAGAATTTGGTGAACAGCTGGGCAAGGAAAACCTGGTGGGCTTCATCATAGATGGACAGGTATGTGTCGACTCGAGGAATCAGTTGATACAATGGATGGCATTTTTAAAACAATCAAAGCTGAATTAAAGAACAGTTGTGTTTATCCATGTGCTTATCCATTATAAACTCCATGCTCTAGGCACTTTACAGTTTGAAAAAATCTCTGGTATTGGAAAAAATGTGCATTTTTTTTTTTTCAAAGACACGTTGCATTACTTTACAGGGACCTCTGATTTTAGCGTCCATTTCAGATAGGACTAGGGGAATGTGTACAAAATGCCTTTCTTGAAGGCATACATACCATTGAGGTACCTAATCAAGGCCCAATTTTGTATGTAGCTTTAATTGTGTTGTGAGTACAATATTTAACCACAACTAAACAACAGCAACATTAGTTGACAGTAAACCATCGAATTTGTAAAGACTTGTTAATTTTCAAAGATGAGTTAAATGATTTATTTGTGACCTGAGCTTCATAACCACACTTTGATTTTATGGGGCAGAATATTGCTTTTTTTCTTTCTTTCTTCTAAATCTTAAAACAAAATGAAATTGAAATATTTTGAATGACGTATTTGAACATTTGTTTAGTTTTACACACTATGACTCAATGGAAGATATCAGACACTTAATTTTTGCCAAGTTTAAAGTTGTCAGATTGATTTATTTATGCCTTTGTATCTTTGTATCATCTGGGATGATCGAAGAAAAGAGAGCTAGAGGAAGACAAAGAATGACTTATCTAAATAACCTAAGAATGGCCAAATGTGACTTTAAAAGTAAGACAGATTTCATGCGCACCGCAGAGGATCGTGATTCATGGAGACAGTTGACCGGCAACGTGCTCAAGAGCACAAGCCACGATGGGTGATGATGATATTTGGTTGAAAAAAATATGGTAGTTTGTAGTTTTCATGTCAGAATCTAAGCATGATAATATTTTCATTTTAAACACTGACTTCATGACAATACAAAACATATTGCTGCTTATATGGCAAATTAAAAAATGAAGGAGCAAGTGCCAGTGTAAGATAAAATTCTGAACAAGTGTGTATGAAAGGTGCCAGAAAAAGCAAGAAAGAAAAATAGAAGAAAAATCCATCCCAACTCTACCTCGACTGGGGATTGAACCTCAGACCTTCTGAATACCGGTAATCAGAAGGTCTGAGATTCGATCCCCAGTCGAGGTAGACTGATTTTTTTGGGATGTTTTTTTTCTTCTATTTTTCTTTCTTGCTTTGTCTGGCCCCTTTCAATAATCACTTGTTCAGATCTTTATATGACAAAGCATATTTAGAATGGCTAAAGCAGCTGTTTCCATTGTAAGAATTAATCAAATTATCTGGCACATAATGATAATCATTTAACTCTGACTGGTATTTTCCCTATGTTTTATTGTAATGTTGTGGCATTTAATCATGTGAAATATGATTTTTATTTATTATTTCAGTCTCTGAAATACGCCTTAACTCATGACTGCAGACAAGATTTCCTAGACATTGCTCTCAGTTGTAGGGCCGTCATTTGTTGTCGGTAAGTGACTTTTTCTTTCTTCTCTCCTGTATCTCTCACTATTTTCAGTATTTCTCATTTATAGATAGTTCGAAGATGACGTCACTCAGGTCTTTGTTATTGTTTTTTGCCATCCGCATTTATGAGTAATGCTCACTGAACTGTATTAACCTGACTATAAACATTCATGGACACACACAGTTATGTGTGTTGGTCCGTTATACTTCCGGATGGCAATGTTATGAGCTTCTTAGCCAAGCGCATACTATCTATACTGGGATCTGTTCCTACAACTGGATAATAGATTAGATTGCGGTTGGTGTTGAACAAAAATTATATTACAACTTCAAAAAAATACCAAAACACTAAAGTCAGAACACTTCAGGATCAAAACCATTTCCCTTTCAAAAATAAAATAAACAGATAAAAGGGTTATTCTTATATTAACTCTCTCCTTACCAGCTATTTTTAGAATTTCCCCCAAAAATTCACTCCCACTCACCACAAGAATAAACTTTTCTTGCTCAAACAAAAAGTAACAAATGAGCTCTACAACACAGTGTTTAGTATCTATAGCTGTCATCAAAGCAATTCTCTTAATTTTGTGATGTACAAGAAGAATCAGAATGAGAAAATTGTCGGTTACATCGTAACGAATGTAACGATTTTCCTATGAGTGGTAATATTCGATTTTGAAACCAAAAAAATATTTAAAGTATTTAGTGTATTTGTCATAGAAGTTTTTTGTAAACATGACTGTGTGCTGTGTTTATTCTGTCTTTAATTTCATTTTTCAAAATGTCTTACCTAATTTTATTAATCCTATGCATGTAATCTGTGCGGCTATGTGGTCTAGTGGTATGACACTCACTTTCGGATCCGAAGGTCCTGGGTTCAAGCCTCGCTTGGCGCATTGTATCGTTGGGTCTTTACTCACATTCTCTCACTGTACTCAGGTGTAAAATGAGAACCTGGCCATTAACAGCGTTGTCTCTGTCCGAAAAAATGGTATCGCCTAACAGGCGTCATGCCCTGTCCTAGATGTTAAATGTTTCTGTTGACCAGGGACCCCTTGTAAAGCGCTTTGAGCACATTTAAGTGGATATTGCGCTATATAAAAGTCATTTTTTTTTAATTAAAAAAATCCCACTCTCCTTTCAGCGTGTCTCCTTTACAAAAAGCAGAATTGGTCGACTTGGTGAAGACCTCACAGAAAGCCATCACATTAGCCATTGGAGATGGAGCCAATGATGTGGGGATGATACAGGTAGGCTCTCCACAGTTGTATATCAGTTTTTTTTATCCCTGTACCTCAAATAGAAATATTATAAATGGCTTCAAATGAAATTGGATGAAAATTAGAGATTTTCAGGTCCGTTACACAGAAATGGAACAGACTGGAATAATTCTGCTTTTGTTTTTTTTTGTTTTTTTTGTGTGTAAAAATTTAAAATCTCATGAACTGTGTATACAATACATTGCAAGGCGAATCTAATAGAAATAAAGTTTTAAAAGACTATATCATTTCATTTATCAAAAATCAGTCTTCCTTGCTTGTTTCCCCCCCCCCCCCCCCGATTTTTAATCTGGTACCAATGTTTGCTACCCAATTTTTAATTTTCCCTTTTTTTTTTGTTTGGGTTTTTTTTTTTTGGCATTTGTTATTTGAACTTTTTACAAAACCCCTTTGAGTTTCCAAACAGTAAAAAAACATGATTAAAGCAGCTGTGCTTGTAAGAAAATTGCAAATATTTTAACAATCCGGCAAAACGAATCAAGACCGTTTTGTTTAATGGTGACATTTTAAAGAATGATAAATGACGAGGAGGTTAGAGGCATTTGAGATGTGGATGTATAGAAGAGTGTTGAGGCTGTCATGGACAGACAAGTATACGAACGAGGAAGTGTTGGAGAAGGTGAGAGAAAGAGGCAGTTACGGTTTCTGGGACATGTGTGGAAAAGAGCACAGCTGGTCACATAATATTGTAAAAGACAACAATTGCATTTAATAAGTATACGTCACGTTTTGAGGAATCTGTGTTGTTTCTTTTTCTTTTCCAGGCAGCCCATGTAGGCGTGGGTATCAGTGGAGAGGAAGGAATGCAGGCTTCTTGTGCCTCTGACTATTCCATTGCACAGGTAGGTAAGATTTGCAGGAACAACTTGGAAATGATTTTATCTCATGGTACTATTCTCACTCACTACCTGTGAATAGATGATAAATGTGGCTATGTGGTCTTGTGGTATGACACTCGCTTTCGGATCGGAAGGTCCTGGGATTGAGCCTCGCTCGGCGCATAGTTAAGTCCTTGGAAAAGGCTCTTTACTCACATTTTCTCACCGTACTCGGGTGTAAAACGAGTACCTTGCTGGTAACAGCGTTGTCTCTGTCGGGGAAAAAAAAATGGTAATGTCGTCTAACAGGTGTCGTATCTCGTTCTACATGTCACGTTTTGCTCTTGGTCAAGTACCCAGTTGTAGAATGCTTTGAGCACGTTCAGTGGATGCATTTTACATTGCCGTTTTGATATATTTTTCCTTACATTCAAAGTTGTGTTAAACTGTCTGTGAACGATACAATACAAACTGTCTACGATTTTGTAATTATGAACTATTGTATAAGGCATTTAAAGGATAATATATATTAATATATATATATATATATATATATATATATATATATATATTATATATATATATATATATATATATATATATATATATATATATTATATATATACATTCAGCATTTAATAAGATAAGTTAAGATAAGGTATAGTAGACTTCTCTTGTCTCTCCATGCATTATTTTGATTCAAGACATTTTTTATCTCATTTCTGAACAGTTCCGTTTCTTGAAGAAACTTCTCCTGGTGCATGGTGCTTGGAGTTACAGTCGAGTTGTCAAACTCATTCTCTACAGCTTTTACAAGAATATTTGTTTGTATGTTATTCAAGTAAGTGCCAAGTTGTTTTGTTTGTTTTTTGTTTTTGTTTTGTTTGTTTTTTTTTTTTCACAAGTTAAGATTGCCATTTGTGTGTCTGTGAGTGTGCGATGATTCAATTTTTTTTACGTTGATCTGTGACCTTTCATCTCAAAACAGTATTATGTCAGGATGACAAACCAGGCAGCAAGCACTGCATGTATGACAGAAATCTGAAATACTGTGTATAAAACATGGTGAGATAAAGCAGGAAGAAACATACAAGAAAAAAAACAACATCCCCCCAAAAAAAATCTGTCTACCTCGACTACCTATCAGTCGAGGTAGACTTATTTTTTGGGATGGTTTTCTTTCTTCTATCTTTCTTTCTTGCTTTGTCTGGCACCTTTTATACACACTTATTCAGATCTTTACCTCATATATAAGCTTTCTTTTATTTATTTATTTATTTTAAAAAAATCATGCCTACAAGGAAAGGCTATTTTTCATCCCTGATAAATCTCTTACATCAGATTATGTGAAACAAATATACTTCCATTGGTTATATTATATTGATTTATTGTCTTTCTAATCTCTGATATCTCATTGCCATCCATTCCTAACCACTCTGGATACGTCAGTTTTGGTTTACTTTAGAGAACGGACTGTCGGGTCAAACTCTATTCCAAAGATGGACTCTAGGATTGTACAATGTGGTTAGTTCTCCCTTCAGGAGACATTTCATCCATCTCAGTGTTGTCTTTTGGTTTTATCGACAGCTATTTTTACTGTGTGAATGTTTGCTTTTCGTACGAGTGATTTTAAAATCTTCCAACATGTCTTCATATTTTGTGTTAAATCGTTCTCTATTTATTTGTCAGCAGTATCAATGTTAATGCTTTACGTCTTTATTTTGATGTCGTTAGCTTGAGAAAATTCACGTCATCAGATTTTGCTTTTTTGAAAATGTTTTCTCTTGATGTAAAAAAAAAAAAAGTCCTTTCTTGATGTTAAAAATACTGTTTTCTTCCTTCCTTCTTTTGATGTCATCACGGCCCCTTAGTCAAATATGTTATATGTGAATTCATTATAAGTGTTGTCATTTTTATTGCTCGTCACTTGAATACAACAGAACATAAATTTGAATAACTGTACAAGAATTGTAACAAAATTAATCTTTGAGAAAATCACCCCAAAAAATAAATAGAATCCACACAAAAAAACAAAACAACCCAAAACAAAACAAATACAAAAAAGAAAGAAAAATAATCAGAAAAAATATCTGCCAGACAAAATGAGTCATAAGATACACAAGTAGCTGGATTTATGTTTAGATGTCAGTCACTAGATTAAAAAAAATTTTTTTTTGTCACCTTTGTATATTTGGTTACAAAAATTGTATTGCGGTAACTGGTGAGGTTTATGTTAGAAACAGGGGGGCATTTTGATAACATGATCTGTCCATCCATTAATGTCGATATAAAATACACCACGGCCCACGTGTTGTTTTTACAGTTTGTGTAAATGGCAAGAACCAATCATAAAAGCTGGCATAAAGCTCTAGAATCCTGATCTCCTACTGGTGTGTCACATGTACAGCTTTGGTTCTTTTTAACGTTTTTACAGTTTGTGTAAATGGCAAGAACCAATCATAAAACCTGGCATAAAGCTCTAGAATCATGATTTCCTACTGGCGTGTCACATGTACAGCTTTGGTTCTTTTTAACGTTTTTACAGTTTGTGTAAATGGCAAGAACCAATCATAAAAGCTGGCATAAAGCTCTAGAATCCTGATCTCCTACTGGCGTGTCACATGTACAGCTTTGGTTCTTTTTAACGTTTTTACAGTTTGTGTAAATGGCAAGAACCAATCATAAAACCTGGCATAAAGCTCTAGAATCATGATCTCCTACTGGTGTGTCACATGTACAGCTTTGGTTCTTTTTAACGTTTTTACAGTTTGTGTAAATGGCAAGAACCAATCATAAAAGCTGGCATAAAGCTCTAGAATCATGATCTCCTACTGGCGTGTCACATGTACAGCTTTGGTTCTTTTTAACGTTTTTACAGTTTGTGTAAATGGCAAGAACCAATCATAAAACCTGGCATAAAGCTCTAGAATCCTGATTTCCTACTGGCGTGTCACATGTACAGCTTTGGTTCTTTTTAACGTTTTTACAGTTTGTGTAAATGGCAAGAACCAATCATAAAAGCTGGCATAAAGCTCTAGAATCCTGATTTCCTACTGGTGTGTCACATGTACAGCTTTGGTTCTTTTTAACGTTTTGTTTCATAAAAACATTTCCCTTGGTTTTTTTTTTCACCACTGGGGCTTAACGAAAAAAAAAAAAAATAGAAACAAATTCCAAAGTTTCTTCAAGAAATCGGTCTACTCTCAATTTGTCGTGAATTTTAAAAATTCAACAACAAAAAATTAGCCCAAAATAGATAAATATATTGTTAACAACTCTTATCACAGTCTACGGCTATGTGGTCTAGTGGTATGACACTCGTTTTCGGATTGGAAGGTCCTGGGTTCGAGCCTTGCACTCGGCGCATAGTTGAGTCCTTGGAAAAGGCTCTTTACTCACATTCTCTCACCGTACTCAGGTGTAAAATGAGTACCTGGCTGTTAACAGCGTTGTCTTTGTCCGAAAAATTGTAATATCGCCTAGCAGGCGTCATGTCCCGTCCTACATGTTAAATGTTGCTGTTGACCAGGGACACCTTGTAAAGCGCTTTGAGCTCAATTTTTAAAAAAATGTTTATACAATGGAAATAATTGTATAACTACAATTCTCTATCGCCAGTAACGGAACCATTTAAGATCTTTTATTCAACACATTTTGTTAAACAAGCATTTTTAGAAGTTATGTTTAAAAAATTTTTGGAATCATTATTTAACATTCTGGATAGAAAATTGATGATTTATAAAGTTACTTACAGTGTCAACTATCCCCCCCCCCCCTCCTTTCATATGTTAAATTTGAATTTGAAAACTTTCAAGTAGGCAGGTTGGTATAAAGGCTCCGATATTCCTACTCACCTGAATTAGTAATGGACTAGATAGGCTGTTATTTGTAGATTGCTTATACTTGACACAATCATGGCAGAGAAGTGCAGAATATGAAATAATTCTTGATTCGATGAATTATAAAATACGCCCCCCCCCCAAAAAAAAAAGGGGAAGGAAATTGATAAACTAATTTTTTTAAATTAAATAAATTGCAAGGCGTTTAACAATTGATAAGTGGAGTCTTACTTTTTATGTGTAAGATTTTGCCTTCATTTTTTAAATTATGTGTTGTTTGATGATTTCTTCTACTTCATACTTGATATTTTTTCCCCTCTCGCTCTGTTCATCTTGTGTAGTTGTGTTACTTCTTAGAATTGATTATCTAGGTTATATAAATATCTGGTCATTTCTAATTTTAAAAAAAATATATATATATGATCAGATTAATTATGAAAAAGTTTTATTCTCATTGAGACAAACAGGCTGTATATATAGCCCTATATGCCGGGTAGTGGGCTGATTAAGATATGGGTGAAATTAGGAATAGATTTGGTGATAGACCTAGTTTCACAATAATCAAAATATCATACCAAAAATGATATTAAGATATTGATCATGATAGAATTGATGATTAGATGATGATGATGATGATGATGATGATGATGATGATGATGCTGCTGATGATGATGATGATGATGATGATGATGATGATGATGATGAGGATGATGCTGAAGAAGAAGAAGAAGAAGAAGAAGAAGAAGAAGAAGAAGAAGAAGAAGAAGAAGAAGAAGAAGAAGAAGAAGAAGAAGAAGAAGAAGAAGAAGAAGAAGAAGAAGAAGGAGGAGGAGGAGGAGGAGGAGGAGGAGGAGGAGGAGGAGGAGGAAGAAGAGGAAGAGGAAGAGGAAGAGGAAGAGGAAGAGGAAGAAGAAGGGGAGGAGGAGGAGGAGGAGGAATAGGATTATGATGACAATAATAGCAATAATAATATAATAATAATAATAATAATAATAATAATAATAATAATAATAATAATAATAATAATAATAATAATAATAATAATAATAATAATAATAATAATAATGATGATGATGATGATGATGATGATGATATTTACAATCACAACAAATTGTTCTTTCTCTATCAATGAGCTAATTTTACTCTTTTGATTCTAATGGATTATTGCTGCACATTTGGCACACAGTTCTTGAGACTTTTAATCAGAAGTAATTTAGAGATCAAGACGTTTATGTGAATATGAATTTGTTGGGGATAAATAGTGATATAATGTTATAAATGGTTTGGTCTACTTGTATCTACATGCTTTAGATGTCACTATGTGTCTTTGTGTTATTTTAGCTTGCTGTGTTTTTATTTCATCTAATTGTTTACATTTGTTTAGCACACTGTGTAATTGATTTGAAGAGCACAATGGAAAAAAAAGGGTGTAGTCATTTTTAAAAGATTCAAAACATTCATTTTTCGAACCATTAAGTAAAAATTTACAGACAAAAATATATAAATTTTTTACACAGCGTTTTACAAAATGAGCAAATTATTATTAATATTGATCAATACAACCTCGTTGAATAATATAAATTGACAGTAATGCTCAGTTTGACTGAGTCAGACGGCTTTGATAAGGAAGAAGAAGAAGAAGAAATACAAAGACCGACGACTCTCTTTGTGATTTTCTCTTTGTGTTCTTCAATGTTTTGCTGTGGTATATTGTCATCAATTAGTTCTCGTGCCTTCATCTTATCACAGTTTTGGTTTCAACTTCAAAATGGATATTCCGGCCAGCTACTCTTTGAGAGGTGGACGCTGGGATTGTATAACGTGGTATGTATGGACAAAAGGGACAATGGAGCAATGAAAAGGATCTTTCATAAGTAGAGGTTCTCTGTTTATTTTATATTAGAAACGGCAGGATTTTCTGGTAAATTTTATGAGTGTTTTAATAAATAATAATAATAATAATAATAATAATAATAATGAACTTATTCATCCTTTTCGGAAATTGTACAACAGACGTGGCAAAGAAAAGAGATGGATTAAAGTATTGGCATTAAAAATACACAGAATTCAGCATTAAATATAACCTTTAAATACCTCAAAATAAATTAAATAATAATATATCTATTACATGGAATCTAGTGAATAGATATAGATAATATGTAGGCTTTATAGAATAAAAGTAAATTTGATTATTGATTTAAGAGTATAGTTGAGTATATTGAGCATATTGTTTTAAAGTTGACAATCCGGATGTATACTTTCATAGCTGTTAATTCACTGTTTAAGATTTTCAGTCAGTCCTAAGTGTTTGATTCTTCATATCCAGTCAGTTGTAAATGTTACAACTGGTTTGGAGACATAGCAATCAATCTTTCTTGGTGGTGTAGAGGAGGAGGAGAAAGAGGAAGAAGAGGAGGAGGAGGAGAGAGAGAGAGAGTGAGAGAGAGAGAGAGTGAGAGAGAGATAGATAGATAGATAGATAGATATAGATAGATAGATAGATAGAGAGAGAGAGAGAGAGAGAGAGAGAGAGATAGAGAGAGAACAGAGAAACAAGAGAGAGAGAGAGAGAGAGAGAGAGAGAGAGAGAGAGAGAGAGAGAGAAAGAGAGATTTTAACTTTTCACGTTTTCTCTGTCATGCATGAAATCTGTTATCTTTTCATGGTATCAACTTTATTGTCATAGACTTTTCGGTGTTTTTTATTATCATGTCAATTTGTTCTATGTTACGTGTGGTAAGTGTTGTCCTTACGTGTTTGATGTCACGTTGTCAAATAGTGTCTAGTCAGAGAAATGCCATGCCATCCATTGGCATCTTGTCCGTCAACGTTCATTTTATGAATTAATGATTAATGAGAGATATCAAGCCTTACAGTTGGCCAAACAAACAAACAAATGGGCTTCACTACTCCACTGATGAAATAAATATCATATTTTAACTGTATTAGTTTTCTTATTTTAGAGCTATTTTCTGTCATTAAAAATATTCTTTTGATCATAAAATTTGTAATTGCCTTGAAAGTCTCAGAGATTTAGATGATTTAATTATAATTACTTCCAGCTCTGACCAATATTGCATTATTCATTTTCTGTCATAAATTTTTCGTAGATTTTTTTGTTTTTGTTTTTTTTGGGGTTTTTTTTTTTGGTGGGGGGGGGGGGGTGGATTATATTAATGTAGATTTAAAGCAGCGCAATCGTTTTGAGCTTTTTAAGTTGCTTTATATAATTCACAAGCCATACATTGATACCTTGTTCATCAATTATATATATATATATATATATATATATATATATATATATATATTTTATATATATATATATATATATATAAAATATTGTATAATGAATATCACTTGTATAGCACCATACCCTATAGCATTTTCTATGGGTGGGGGAGTGGGTATATAGATGAAAAATCATCATTCTATAGCGCATTTGTTAGTATTAAGAGAACTGTCAGATTGCTGTATAAAACGTTGATATCTTGTTCATCAACGTTGATTTTGTGAATGACCACTGATTAATGACTCCATCTCTCCCTCCCATCCCACCCACCATTACAACCTTTCAGGTGTTTACAGCCGCCCCTCCATTGGCCATGGGATTATTTGACAGGTATTGCTCGGCTGACACCATGATGAAGAATCCTGTCTTGTATAAAGATCCAATGGATCCTTTATGTAAGGTGAGAGACATGGTACTAATCTTTTAGAATCCTGTCTTGTATAAAGACTCCCAAAGTGGAGTCCTTTTTAATGTAAAGGTGAGGAGACATGGCTACTTAATCTTTTTTAGAATCCTGTCTTGTATAAAGACTCCCAAAGTGGAGTCCTTTTTAATGTAAAGGTGAAGAGACATGGCTACTTAATCTTTTTTAGAATCCTGTCTTGTATAAAGACTCACAAACTGGGTGGGCAGGGTGGTACTTACTGTGTCTTCTATCCCCTGTATATCTGTTTTCCAATTTGCCCTCTGCTTTGTCTTGGAATGAGATTACTTGGTTTTGTCCTGGCTCTGGCCGGAGTCCTTGGCTGGGAGGGAAACAGTCAAATGTATAGTTATTGTTTTGGGAGATGATATTTTTTTTTCTTGTAAATCATCTCTCTGTTATGCATTGTATTATTTTTGTTTTACATATGATTTGTGTATTCCTCTTATTAGGGAACTGTGCTTGTGTCAGGATGAGACATTTAGGTGATCTCAAACTAAGTACACTGAAAGTGTGCTCTTAGAATCTACATCTGTTCCCTATTTGAACTAAATCCCCCTCAGTCTTCCTTTTTCGTTGGTACTTTAATTGTAATTCTAGAACTTTTTACTATCCCATGTTCTTCCTTTTTACTGACCTTACTGTGTTGCAAGCGATGTAAAACCCTTAAAAAAAACAAATAACAAATAAACAATGGCTAGCCATACATTACGACAAAATGCATTCATCATTGATGAATAAGAAGCAACAGTTTACTTGTTATTGTATGAAAGTATGCGCATCCTCAGATGTTTTAAAAATTAATATAAATTGAACCAGCGTAAATTGTTAAAGAAAATTATATTTACTATTGCAGACCTACAAAGCTGAACATTTAAAAATTCGTAGTTTTAAGCAAATAAAAATAGAAGTCACTATAGTTAACTTGATAGATCAACAATTTCACCTCACACGGGTTACAATAACACTTCCAAATCCTTACAATTATGTAGTCTGGCCTCAACTTTCATTTTCAATAAGTATTAGTGACTTAAGATGCTCATGAACTTCAGAAATTGGAGCCAGAATTTCGTAATTCTATGACTTTTTCGTCGTAGTAGACATGTCTGCTTTTTGGTTAAACTCTCTCCTTACCGATCATTTCCAGCATTTCCCCCAAAAATGGCAGGGTTACCCAGCATAAAAATGGATTTTTAAAACTCAAACAATCTCTCTGCAAAACAACTTTATGTTCTTATTAATTAAACAAAGATCATTGTGATGTACAAAATAACTATGATAAGAAAAAATGTATCAAAGTCTGATAATTGCATACTTGTGAAGCTAAAAATGACTCGCAAAGTTGACGAGCATGTGTTTGAATTATTGGCACCCCTTATCTGGAACTCCCTTCCAAGATAATATATCAGAGACCGTAATGATGCAGATTTCTTTTAAAAAAACATCTTAAAACGTTTCTTTTTAATATGTAGCATTGTAGAATTATATTGCTTTGTTTCATATTGCATGTTTGAGTGGTTGTATTTTTGAGTGAAAGTAGCCACATGACTGTTAAGCGCTTTGAGCTTGTTGATATACGGGGTAAGGCGCTGTATAAAAACCATATATTATTTTTATTATTATTATTATTCAGTGCTTCCTCTTTTCCGTTTTTATCCGAATTTCCGCATTTTTAATGATCCGTGAAATTCCGCACTTGTCAAAAACCAAGAGAAATATCCGCTGAAAATTTCAAGAAATAATGTTTTTATTGGAGTGTTTAACAAAAGTCATAATTTGATGACAAAGGGGGTCCAAATGGCTCTAATTGCATGTCAATTTTTTAAAATTTTACGGGGGAGCATGCCCCCAGACCCTTCTTCAGCGGTCGCATTCTAAAAAAATCCTCCTTTTTGACAATTTCTTGGAGGAAGCACTGATTATTATTATTATTATTATTATTATTATTATTATTATTATTATTATTATTATTATTATTATTATTATTATTATTATTTATTATTATTATTATTATTATATTATTATTATTATTATTATTATTATTTATTATTATTATTATTATTATTATCTTATTATTATTTTTATATTGTGTCGTAACAAATCTGACGATTTTGCTGTAGGTGTTATGGAAGTAAGGGTTAATTTGTTTACATTGTGTGAATCCTCAGGTGTTTTGGTATTGGATCTTTAATGCCGTGTTCCATTCTGTGGTTTTATTTTGGATGACCGTAGCCGTCCTGCAAACAGGTTAGTGTGCTAGCCCTTGTGTTACGTATTCAATAGGGTTGCATGGTCACATGATGTAAGTCCATTTCTCTCAATCATCATCATCATCATCATCATCATCATACTCGTCATCATCATCTTCATCATCACATCATTCCATCATCATCATATCATGTCATCACGTTCGTCATCGTCATCATCATCATCATCATCATCATCATACTCGTCATCATCATCTTCATCATCATCATCATCATTGTCATCATCGTTGTCGTCATCATCATCAGCAGCAAATCTTTGTAAAAAAAAAAAAAAAAAGTCCTTCAGATCCATTGGCCCAAGGAGTTCATCCCATTTTCTATGGCGTGAAATGGACAATAGCAATTGCTTGCTACCCTTTGGATTGAACACTAGTTTAATACAAATTATTTTCCATCAGATCTAAGATAGACCCAGCCACCCAATCACTGCTGGGTGGACAAGGGGGTAAAAAAAATTAAAAAATCTCTTCCCACAGGATCGATCTCGGTCCCTTTACATGTGAAGGAAGGGAGTGCTCTAGCAACTGTTTTGGAATTACCCCCCTCAATCTTTGTAATGGGTGGCAAATTGCTTTAATTTAAGAGGCAGCATGGCTCAGTGATACAGTCTTTGCTTCG
This sequence comes from Berghia stephanieae, assembly GCF_034508935.2. Classification (NCBI taxonomy): domain Eukaryota; kingdom Metazoa; phylum Mollusca; class Gastropoda; order Nudibranchia; family Aeolidiidae; genus Berghia; species Berghia stephanieae. The sequence continues at coordinate 1,229,696 of NC_088363.1, read as the reverse complement.
TACCCGAAAGGTACCGCGTTCGATCGCCCATTGCTGCGCTGTAGGACCTTGAGCAATTCACCACGCCCTAGCTCAATTTGCAGCGCTGCACTGTGGCTAATGCCTGATTTATTCCAGTCTTCCCTTGGAAGACAAATTTCCCCAATGGGATGAATAAAGGGAATTTTATTTTATTTTTTATTTAT
>NC_088363.1:1182011-1227011 GCF_034508935.2 Berghia stephanieae | reverse complement strand
GTCCGGATAATGGAGACATCCGGATTGTGGAGTTTCGGATTAGAGAGACGTGGCTGTATTTTCATTTTTAGTTTTCCTCATTTCCTTGTAAGGTAAATCTAGTTCTTGATAAGAATTCTAGAGAGCAGTGGGGGATGGCTGAAGCCTGTGATCATGAAAATACTAACGAAAGAGAGTGATAATGTGTGGATATGTGGTCTTGTGGTATGACTCTCGCTTTCGGAGCGGAAGGTCCTGGGTTCGAGCCTCACTCGGCGCATAGTTGAGTCCTTGGAAAAGACTCTTTACTCACATTTTCTCACCGTACTTAGGTGTAAAATGAATACCGGGTCATCAATAGCGTTGTCTCTGTCTGGGGAAAAGAAATAAAAATGCGATATCGCCCCACAGGCGTTATGCCTCGCTCTACATGTTACGTGTTGCTGTTGGTCAGGGAGGCTTTGTAAAGCGGTTTGAGCACATTTAGTGGATATTGGGCTTAGTTGGGGTTTTTTTTAAAGCTCATAATGGAAAGGCTTCAGATGGGAATGATATAATCTGTATTGTTCCCATCCGAAGCCTCTCCATTATCACTCTTTCATTAGTATTTTTTAAATAAGAATTCTATACCTTAGATTCACATCCGTCTATAAATTTTAATATATATATGGAGCCTGAGATTATCTTGCATTAAATAGACAATAACAATTGATTGTTACCCTTTGGACAGGATACTTGCAAAGTCCTTTCTGTCTTGATTTAACAGAGCCAGTTGATTGGGTAATTCATTGCTGGGTGTATAGAAGGGTGATCAAAACGATCTCAACCACACCTTTGTGTGTGAGACGAGGGCTCTACTAAACTGAGCTCCCAGGACTCCACAACTCAAAAATGTTCTTGTCAAAAGTAAACATATGGAAAAAAAAATAAATAGGACAGCTTCAATAAAGAACAAAAATACTGAACATGGAATGTTTTGGCCTCAAAATCCTTCTTCAGCCAACCACAAAAACAATTTAAATAATAATACTTTATATAAAATCTGAACAGACGAACAAATGTTAAAAAACTAATTTTTGGTCAATAGATTTTACAGTCTTAATTTGCTAGCAGCATAGTATTCACTCACTGTTCTGTTTCCTGCCATTCTAAATGACTTGATTCATTTTCTATTGTTGCAGTTGACTCATCTGACCATCTGGGGAAGTATTCTCTCCTGGTTTGTCTTCCTCATTGTGTACAGTCACATCTATCCTACCATCAGAATCGCCTCGGAAATGGTGGGACAGGTAAGCTTTGCTGCCTTGTTGACAAATGTTACTGACAAATAATAATGATGATAATAATAATAATAATAATAATAATAATAATAATAATAATAATAATAATAATAATAATAATAATAATAATAATAATAATGCATAATTTCTATAGCGCCCCTTTCTACCAAAAATGTTCGGAAGCGCATATACATATATGTGCACATGTGATCATATATCATTCAATAAAATCAATAAAATCACTCACAGAAAAGAGGTTTTAAAGGAGTGTCAGGTGTATTCTGAAAGAGAGAGAGCAGACAACACACTGGACTAACCAACTATGCTAGCAAACAGCCATTTTGGCCAGTAATTTGGTGATAAAATGTTTGAATGACACATGAATTTGTAAAGCAGCCTTGACTTACAGTATACCGGCCGTCTTAAGGAAAAAGACCATATGTGGCCTCTTATTCCAAGTAAACATACAGTCTTTTTTCCTTAAGACACCAGATATGTGGTTTTGTGGTATGACACTTGCCTTTGGATTGGAAAGTCCAGGGTTTGAGTTCTGCTCCCCAAAAACTACCATTAAAAAGGGCAAAAAATACATAATTTCGATATTTTAAATTTTGAATGTCTGAGCACATCCCAACCATTTCACCTTATTGACAAAGTGATTCTATGCATGCAAAATGATCTCCTCATGAGTCAACTGATGTAAAGAAGTGTATATGTACTATTTAAGGAAATACCTCCCATATGCCATCTTCTTCTTCTTCTTCTTCTTCCATTAAGGCCAAAGCTTCAGGCTGAAGTAACAGGGGTTTTAGAGGGAAGCAGGGGGGTCAATTATTTGAAGTCATCAGTCAAACGGGCTTGTTTACAAGCAGTTGGTAGGGAGTTCCAAAGTCAGATCGTGGAGGGGAAGAAAGAGTAAAGATGATGGTTTGTTCTTGAGTGTGAGTGGGGGATTTCAAATTTAAATGCGGAGTGTCTTGTTTTGTTGTTATTCCGTTTCAAATGGCGAGTTGGAATTTTGAGTTTTCCATTTCATGCTTTGTGGAATACGAAAAGTTTGCTGAAGACATGCAAAATTGTCAAGAAATATCCACCAAACCCTCTTGAACAAACTGCTAGTAAATCTGCATCATGCGTCATCAGTCAAGTCTTAATACTTTCCTATTTCTTTATTGCTTTCTAAACCATTGACAAACCTTAGCAAACCCTTAACAGCCTCATATGATCTGAGGAAGCTTTCATTGATATCAGTATTACACTCGTCAAAATGGTATGTTGACTAGTACTTAAGCTTTAAAGATTCTTAACAAGATCAGAGCATGGAGCCTGTATTTGTATATAATAATAATAATAATAATAATAATAATAATAATAATAATAATAATAAGAAGAAGGAAGAAGAAGAAGGAGAAGGAGCAGGAGGAGGAGGAGGAGGAGGAGGAGGAGGAGGAGAAATAGAGGAGGAGGGAGGAGGAGGAGGAGGAGGAGGAGAAATAGAGGAGGAGGGAGGAGGAGGAGGAGGAGGAGGAAGAGAAAGAAGAAGATCATTTAAGTTTAAAGTGGCGAGGAGTTGATTTACACTTGCATCTCTTTCAGGCAAACTGGTTTCACCCGCCTGTCTTTCAGGCAAATTGATCCCTGTGGACTTTCACCTATGTATCAGAGGTCTTTTGCAAGAAAGGGGGAATTTCTTCAAATTGTCCAATGAAGTCTTGAAATGCATCCAACTTATGTTTTATAAAAATTCATGTTTTTATTGTCATCTCTACATCCAGGGGGAGCATGTTTTGGGATGTTCCTTGTTCTGGCTTGGTCTCATCATCATCCCCTGTACCGCCCTATTCAGAGACTTTGTCTGGAAAGTGTAAGAATAATTTATTATATGTTACATAATAAAATAAATAAATAAATTCCCTTTATTCATCCCTAAGGGGAAATTTTTCTTTAGGGTCTATTCCAAGGGAAGACTGGAATAACCCAGGCCTCAGCCGCAGTGCAGCGCCGCAAAGTGAGCTAAGGCAAGGTGACTTGCTCAAGGCCACACAATGCGGCGGGTAGTCGAACTCGGTACCTTTCAGGTACGAAGCAAAGACCGTACCGCTGAGCCACGCTGTCCCATAATCAGTTGGATGGTGAAAAGGTTTGAATTGAGATATTGTCAAGTTTAGTTAAAAGGTCAAATTTTTATCAAAAATGAGTTCTTGTCATGAATGGTTAAATCAACCCTTTTTGTACATCTTCGTGAAATATCAAAGCTTAATTTCACTTCTAAATATTTTTTACAGCGAGTCAAGTTGAAAAAGTATGAAATTTGAGAAAAGTTGCTGGATACCTTTCCCATACATCTGACCATAACTTCATGAAAAATCACCCGATTTACTTCAAATAAAGATTAAAATGCTCAGGTCTCATCGTACATGTCAGATATGAAGTGAATAGAAAAGTGCCAGAAGACAATAGAGAATAAAAAATTTTCGCGGCGGTGGTGGGGTTTGAACCTGCGACCTTATTGGTACGACAACTCCGCCTGGCAGGTGAGAGCGTGGCTCTACCGTGTGAGCTATCCACGAACACAAAAATATTCGTTTCAAACTCAAAGTCATTACTAGATCCCTCTCTCACCCACTTCTTGAGACCGCCGATTCGTTCGTACACCACCATCGCGAATAATTTTGACCAGCAGTTAAGCTTAATAGCCAATATTCTCAACACAAACATATAACATAGAAACGATTGAGACATTGAGTATGCTCCGGTGTATGGGGTGAATTTTTAATTCAGAAAAGTGAGTGGAGCAGGCACTTATGTTGGTAACAACCAGATATGAAGTGAATAGAAAAGTGCCAGAAGACAATAGAGAATAAAAATTTTTCGCGGCGGTGGTGGGGTTTGAACCTGCGATCTTATCGGCGGTCTCAAGAAGTGGGTGAGAGAGGAATCTAGTAATGACTTTGAGTTTGAAACGAATATTTTTGTGTTCGTGGATAGCTCACACAGTAGAGCCACGCTCTCACCTGCCAGGCGGAGTTGTCGTACCAATAAGGTCGCAGGTTCAAACCCCACCACCGCCACGAAAAATTTTTATTCTCTATTGTCTTCTGGCACTTTTCTATTCACTTCATATCTGGTTGTTACCAACATAAGTGCCTGCTCCACTCACTTTTCTGAATTAAAAATCGTACATGTCAAGTGTTGATGTTGGTTTGGACTCCTTGTGAATCACATAAAGCACATTAAGTGGATTTTATTCTGTATAAAAACTCAATTTTGAGACCCTGTGTAAAGCACTTTAAGCACATTTAGTGGATTTTATGCTGTATAGAAACTCAATTTTGGGACCCCTTGTAAAGCACGTTAATAAGCACATTTGGTGGATTTTATGCTATATAAAAAACGCAATTTTTCCTTGTTTTCGTTGTTTTCTTTAATTTTAAATTTAAATTACAGAATACGGAGAGAGTTCTTCAAGACGACTCGCCAGTCGGTCCAGGAACTTGAGCTTGCTCACAAGGAGAACAAGATTGAGTCCACGCTCCGAAAAAGATTTAGGTATGATGTGTTGATTATTCTCCATTGGAAAGTTGTAGACGTGTTTATTTGATGTTTGTGGGGGTGGTTGGATGGGAGCATCACCCTTGAATCGTATACCTATGATGTTCGCATGGGTTTATGATCCGATAGTGATGTCGTTTCTTCTTCTCTTTCCTAGCCTATCCTGCTTCTTTGGTTTGTGATTGTATTTTTGACAGGGGATATTTTTTTTTCTGTAAATCTTCTGCCTGTTTGTTCTTGGTTATTTATAATTTAGCTTATGATATCTTTAGGTAATGATTTTGATTTACATTTGTACTATTTTTGTTAGTGTTAGATTGCTTGTTTTTTTGTTTCAGCGGTCTCTCATATAACCTCAATTGTGTTGGAAGAGACCTAAAGCAACAAACAAAAAAAAAAAATATTTTATGTTTGTCTAGATAGCAGTCCTCTACATGCATATACTGCTCTACATTGGTAGCTTGATATATCATGCAACTGAAATGAGATTCCACTCAGAGGATCTGTAGCCAAAATTCAATTTAAAAATGTAGTGTTGGATCATGCTGCATGTTACTCCTGGTGCATGGGAGTAATGGCAAATAAAATAAGAATAAATAATTAAATATTAGATCTTTATGATCATTCTCTGGCCTTTTAAACTATTAAAAAATAAATGAGTAAATAACTAAATAAATAAATACTTGAATAAATAGATAAATAAGTGAATAAATAAAAATAAATAATAAACAAACCAAAATATAAACACTAGTAAAAACACGATACAACTTACACTCATGGATTTTCTCCAATTTCTGACTCACAATAAGAATTAAAAATTCCATTTTTTTTTAGTTAAAGATATGGAATTTAAGATTGTTGATCACGTATATATGTTTTATTGGATAACTTCAGAGTCTGTGATTTTTACGGTTATTACAGACTACTTGATCATTTTCTATTACCTAAGTTTTAAAAAGACCTTAATTTTATCTCTAAACATCTACATAAAGAATACCAGACACGAAGTAAGTAAAAGTCAAAGCACCCAATATCACCCTGTTATCGTTTAACACATCCAAAGAGGGTTATGAAATTGTCGTCTTTCTTTTTGGTTTTGGAAAACATGTTAGGATTATAGTCGACAATAAGTTGAATTTTCACCTTAATGTTATATTGTTCATGTCAAAATCTTCATGAGTGAAGGTGGACATTAAAGGAAGAGTCAGATTTATAAACTTGATGATAATGAGAGAAGTGATACAGTATGAATGATAAAGAACTGAGCAAGTGTCTGTGAAAGGTGCCAGACAAAGCAAGAAAGAAAAATACAAGAAAAAAAAAAATATCCCAAAAAATCAGTTGACCTCGAGGTCGACTTTGGGATGTTTTTTTTTTCTTGTATTTTTCTTTCTTGCTTTGTCTGGCACCTTTCATACACACTTGTTCAGTTCTTTATCTTACACCAGTGCCTGTTCCTTCTTAATTTCTTAATTTAGTATGAATGATATGTGTAAATATACCCATGTGATGGTATAATAATGAAAATTTATATGTACATCTCTTCTAATGTCTATGTGTTAAAATTGTGATTGTGTTGTTTGTGTCTGTATTTGTGAAAATGATTAGCTGAGAAACTAGATAATAGTGGACACGTGTGAAGCATCAAAAGCTGTCTGTACCATAGCTGATGCTTTCGTGTACATCTTTCAGAAAAAGAAATAAAGTTATCGAGATTTCTAATTCTTCATAATTGTTGTTGTTGTTGTTGAAAACTCCCATAAACCTGTTTATTCAATTGCATGGCCTCAAGTTCACCACTCTATCAGGCAAAGTAAGTATTAGAGATCTGCTGTTTTGAAGGGTAAATGAAAACATTTTAGTTATTACGACAAAAGTTTTACATTTACTTTCTCTTTTAAAAACATTGTACAGTTTAAAGATGTGTTTGATTATGTATTACGTTCTAAAAATATGATGGGATGTGTATAAAAAGAATGTGAAACAAAGCAAAAATTATAAATTTTTAAAAATGAACAAAAATATCATTCCGAAAATTCATCTTGTATTCCTTGTCTGAGAATCGAATGTTCATGTTCAGGAGATCCAAATGCCTTCATATTATTTATGAATGAATTATACAAGGGTTGTCTAACCCTCTCCTTACCAACTACAGGAAAATCGTCACATTTGTTACAATTCCACCAATATTTATCTCATTCAGATTTCTTTTGTAATCACAAAATTTGAAGATTTAAAAAATCATAGTTATAAGAACTTAATTCTGCGATGTACATGTATTTATTTATTTATTTATTTATTTATTTTGAGTAGAGTCTTAAACTTAAATTTTTAAGTTAGATGGTTCCGATGTTTAGTGGAGAATCAAGGAAAGGGTCGGTAATGAGAGAGTTAAGATAGAAAGCAATGGGAGCCGGCTTTCAAAATCTCTCGGTAAGGTTCAATGAAAAGATGTCCATGTTAGTGAAGGTGATTCATGATGTACCAAGATTTTGACATTCGGCTTAAAATGGGGAATGTCATGAAAAAGAAATGCAATGCAGACAGTCCCAAAGGTCATTTGATAAGGTTATCGTTATTGAATGTTTGAAACTTAACTACGATTGCCAGCAATTCAGACAGTCCCAAAGGTCATTTGATAAGGTTATCGTTATTGAATGTTTGAAACTTAACTACGATTGCCAGCAATTCAGACAGTCCCAAAGGTCATTTGATAAGGTTATCGTTATTGAATGTTTGAAACTTAACTACGATTGCCAGCAATTCAGACAGTCCCAAAGGTCATTTGATAAGGTTATCGTTATTGAATGTTTGAAACTTAACTACGATTGCCAGCAATTCAGACAGTCCCAAAGGTCATTTGATAAGGTTTTTGTTATTGAATGTTTGAAACTTAACTACGATTGCCAGCAATTCAGACAGTCCCAAAGGTCATTTGATAAGGTTTTTGTTATTGAATGTTTGAAACTTAACTACGATTGCCAAAGGAGGCATTTTTAGCAACTGCTTCATCAAATGAAATGAAAGGTCTTAAATTTTAAAATATTTTTGTTTGTTACTTGTTCTTGTTGTTTGTTTCTGATTCTTGTCATACTAGAATATAACACTTTGAACAAGAATTAATTCCCAAGCAAAGAATGTTTCGGGCTCAAATCTCTTTTTCAGCAAATGACAAAAACCGTGATTTTAAGTGATGTACTAATGTTTTCACCGTTTTTGTTGTTGGCTGAAGAAGGAAGGACGTTGTTATCCTAAAACTTTTTAAAAGAATACATGGTTTTCAATTAAAACAGCGAACTTACATTCAAACGAATGATAATTTGCCAAAAATTGAGTGGGTTCACTCATGCTATTCATACCTATAATATCCTTTTGTTTCTGTAAACTGGTATTTTGATTAATTGTTGATGATTGTGTTTATTTTTATAATTGACAACTTGAGAATTAACACATTTTGTATGTTTTTCCTTACTCTATACATTGATATAATGATAAATCAATACTGCTCTACTGTCACATTCTCTGGGGAAAACACTCCAACCATTTTTCAAATTTTGGCTAGAAAACTAGGCCTACAAATATTGATTAATGAAAATATGATCTTCATCTTGTCATATTTGAGGGACGAGTTTTCCAGTCAATGTTTGAAAACTGTGTGGGGTTTTTTGGGGTTTTATTTCAGAGCATGGCAGTCTAGTTATTCAAGGACAGATATTTCTATATTATTTCTATGATAATAATAATGATAATAATAATAATAATAATAATAATAATAATAATAATAATAATAATAATAATAATAATGATGATGATGATGATGATGATGATGATGATGATGATGATGATGATGATGATATAAGAATAATAAATAATAATAATAATAATAATAATAAAAAAAAAAAAATAATAATAATAATAATAACAACAATAATAATAATAATAACAATAATAATAATAATAATAATAATAATAATAATAATAATAATAATAATAATAATAATAATAATAATAATAATAATAATAACAATAACACTAATAATAATAATATAATAATAATATAATAATAATAATAATAATAATAATAATAATAATAATAATAATAATAATAATAATAATAATAATAAAAATGATATAATCTTAATTGTCCAAAAAAAATGGCAATTTGTCATTTGGTTTATAATGTTTGAAATTAAAAATACAATACATAGATAAGTAGGCAAAAATATATTAATAAAATGATAATATATAAACATATCAAAATAGTAAATGATATAAGTATCTAAATGAAGATGATGTTTCATAACAGTTTCGAAAACCCATACATACTCTCTCTTAGTCACACGCACACCCCCACACCTCTACTCACACACAGACACACACACACACACACACACACACACACACACACACACACAGGCAGGAGCATAAAAGTTTGTAAAGTTGTAGAGGTATAACAGTGATAGTAATGGTCTTCTATAATGTGTTCTCAAAGTTCTGTCCAATATTGATGTGTTTTAATGGGTGGAATTTATATATATTTATATGTAATTTATTAATTCAAGCCCTTTGTGTGAAACATGAAAAACAAACTAAATGAGTTCAAATCTGGTAGAATCATTATTCCAAAAAGGTTACAATAGCACATAATGTATTGTAAAAGTATTTAAACAAAAACAAAAGGTGTATTATACTTATAGATTTTCAGAAGTGATCAAATCGACTTGAGGTGTGCTAAAAATAGAAAAACCAATCCATAGTGTAACTATTCCTTGTAATAAATGTGAGGCTGGATGAGAAAACCCGGGAAGATGCGGCAAGCTTCGGTTTGAGATATAAGCCAAAATTGAAGATAAAGTGTTTCCCATAGCAACACATTTTATTCAGAAAAAAAAATCATAACTTGGGTTCTAATAGGCATAGAAAGAAAATTTAAAGTGGTAAACGATCAGAAAGAGCCAAAATCGAAGATAAAGTGTTTCCCATAGCAACAAATTTTATTCAGAAAAAAATTTCATAACTTGGGTTCTAATAGACGGAGAAAGAAAATTTAAAGTGGTAAACGATCAGAAAGGTGTGGTCTCAACCACTGCATACATTACTCAATTTATGAAAAGTGCGCATTTTTCCGGGTTTTCTGAGCCAGCCACACAAACGAATTATAAAAACTGTCAAAAGATTGCCTGGAAGTTATAGGAGAATCCATTGCGATGTAGAAAATGGAAACTCTTAAACTAACCCAACCATTTGTCATCTATTCATTTAATTGCATGATGGGAATAGGAGATTGGAAAGTAGAATGGTAACGTTTGAGGAGTAAGTATCTATCGGAGGTTTTTGATTGGATAAAGGACATTTTCAGTTGTTATGATGACCTGTTGTTATAGTTTTGTTGAGTTACCAACCCTTATTGTTTGAATTTAATCAACCCCATAGGTGTAGCAAAGTGGATACTAGGCTGCTGGAAGCTGTGGACTGTAAAAAAGTAATAAACAAAAATGAAGATAACAGCTTCAACAAAGAACAAAACACCAAACATGGAACGTTTTGGGCTCAAAACCCTTCTTCAGCCAACAACAAGAAAACAATAAAGACATAAATACGTTACTAAATTCCAGATAGGCAACAGAGATATTTTGTAGGTCCTCTCTGTAGAAAAAGAGATATTACTTTCCAAGATTTTTTCAACAGAGAGGACCTACAAAATATCTCTGTCGTCTATCTGGAATTTATAATGTATTTATATCTTTATTTATTTTGTTGTTGGCTGAAGAAGGGTTTTGAGCCTGAAACGTTCCGTGCTTGGTGTTTTGTTGTTTGTTGAAGCTGTTCTATTCATTTTTGTTTATCAGGTGTAGCAAAGTAGCTTTTCCAGCCAGACATTTGACTGGTTGAAAATCCCTGAAATGTTTGACAAGAGATGAATACAAAAGCCAAAAAAAAAAAAAGGGGGAAAAAATGTTCAGTGCTGTTACTCCTTTTTCTAATCCCCCTGGCTGTCAAAATTAGTTAATGTTCATGACATAAATCAATATAGAAGAGGGAAGAAAAGGGTTTAGAAAAGGAATATGTGGTTGTTGGTTATAGTAGGGATGGTAGTTTATCAATTCAGTTGTTCCTTTAGAAATAATGAAAAAGAATAAGAACTAAAAAACTAAAGTTGAATAATAAAGCAGTTTGAAATCCAGTAGCCAATTCATCCTAGAATAACTTCCTCCTTATTAAAAGTAGTAGTGACTTCTGAAGTATGTTAAAAAAAAAAAAATTCTATGAATTTGATTAAAGCGGCGTTTGTTTGTTTTGTTTACAGGGTTTTTTCCCCCTAAGAAGTTTATGTTTAACTTTTCATTTTGAAAAAAGATTTGTGATCGTTTACAAAGATTAAAGAATGAGAAATTTGATGTGATACTAGGCTGCTAGAAGCTGTGGACTGTAAAGAGTGATAAACAAAAATGATTATAACAGCTTCAAAAAAGAACAAAAATACCAAACACGGAATGTTTTGGGCTCAAAACCCTTCTTCAGTAATGTATTTATGTCTTTATTGTTTTTTCGTTGTTGTTGGCTGAAGAAGGGTTTTGAGCATGAAACGTTCCAAGTTTTGTATTTTGTTCTTTCTTGAAGCTGTTATTTTCATTTTTGTTTCTTACTCTTTAGAGATTTGATGAGATGTTTTGTTCCCAAAGGATAGATTAATCCTCTCATTATCTAAAGTCGTATGACCTAAAAAAACAAACCCCAACACAATTGGCTTTAAAATAGAGTGATTTGTCGTCTGTTGCTAGCTTTATTTCATTTCAGTTGTGTAGACTATGCTATATAGATTTGGGGCGAACATTCAATTCACCAGGTATCATTGCATGTAGTGTATGGGACGACTTGCCGGTCCAAATTAGAAGATTGTCATCAATTGAAATGTTCATGTCTCCACTAACATATTATTGTCTATTTTTGATGATTTATACCTAACATTCTTGAAAAATTGTAAGACTTCTTAAATTAACGAGCTATATTGTAGTAAATATTGTAGATTGTGGTATTATTTAAATTCATGTTTAGGGTATTGAGCTGAACTTTGTTAAGATAACACGCAAGACAAATGTTGTATATTATCCAAAGTGATACCAAGCTTCTAGAGGCTGCAGCTTGTAAAAAGTAATGAACAATAATGAATATAACAGCTTCAAAAAAGAATTAAGTACCAGACATGGAACGTTTTCATCATCATCATCATCATCATCATTGTCATTTTTTAAAATTTACATTTTTATGCCATTATATCTAAGGTTACAGGATTGGAAAACAAAGCATAAATATATATATATATATATATATATATATATATATATATATATATATATATATATATATATATATATATTATTTTTAGAATATTTACCACAATGTTAGAGTCAGTTTGGTTTGTTGTCTCTTGTTGTTTGTCAACAAACAACAGACAACAAACCAAACTCATGTAACACACAGTCCTGACGATGGCTGAAAAGGCCTGAAACATCGATGTAGACTGACTCCAACATTGTGGTAAATATTAAAATAATAATTCGCTCCATTGCTACATGTCGAGCACTTTCCGTTCCATATTTGTATCAAACACGATTCAATATATATATATATATATATTATATATATATATATATATATATATATATATATATATATATATATATATATATATATATATATATATAATACAAGAAATGGAAACATTTCATTGGACTCTTGAAAAAATGTTTTATATTTGATATCTTCGTTGACAATATCTTTTTTCTACAGTAAGACACATTCCTAATTTAGAAGGTAGAAATATAAACATTCTACCCCAAATAGCCAGGTTTGTCATCAGGACATTCATTTTCTTAAGTATCATTATTTGCTAGATCAACTTTTTCAATTTTGATATCTTAGCACAAAGGAGTTACAACAATGATGTTTTTTCTGAGATAACAAATTTCTCTTCTGCCTCGAATTTTTTTATTTTAAAACAAAAAATCTTTTTAATTCCAGACCAATTTCCGAGCGTGCTCGTCTACTCAGTCGCAATATCATCAACCTTGGAGATCGTGTGATAGGACTCCATTCCAGATCCTCTCGTGAGTCTCTTTGTTTTGGTTTTGGTTTTTGTTTTTGTTTTGTTTGGAATGGAATGCTGTATGTTGATAACATGATTTTGGATTTAATCATTTTTTAATTTCTTTATTGATGATGTATAATCCACTCAATTTTTTATTTTTGCCAAACTCTGAAAAAAAACACATATTTAAAATTTTGGCCAGAAAATTCAACCTTCAAATATCAATAGATTAGAATGACTCATTTTGGCAAAAACTCTTAAACCTGGGGCTTCACGAAGTCCTACTTTAAATCCCAGGTTTGAGAGTTTTTGCCAAAATGAGAGTCATTTTAATCGATCGATATTTGAAGGATGAGTTTTCATGGCCAAAATTTTAAATACGTGTGTTTTTTTGTTGTTTTTTTATGAGTATGGCAGAATAGAAATGGTTGTCTAAAGGGTGGGGAATTCTTGAATCAAAGTAAAAATCTTGTGATATGTCAATGTGGGGTGACTGGTGAGAACTGGTCCTAAATCAACCAAAACAACAATCGCATGACATCAGAATTTTATGTTACTTGATATATATTTATTTACTTTTATCATTTTGTTAGTGTGTGCTGAGCATTGTTGGTTTCTGAACTTTTAATCTCAATTTGGATACCAAAAAAGCACTAAATGGCATGTTAATGAACTGAAAGATATCTGAAACAGTCAGTTCATTGTGTGTGTAGATATATATATATATATTATATATATATATATATATATATATATATATAAATATATATATATATATATATATATATATATATATAATATATTATATATACATATATATATACATATTTTGTTTTTTTTAATGTTGAAACTATAGTCTTTTTGGTTTTAATGTAAACCAATTTTGAAAAGAGACAATCTTAAAATGTTGTGAAAATGTAAACGCGTATTTGTGTAGAAAAGTTGATGGCTAAACAATTTATTGATTATTTAAGGGACACCGCATGAAGCCATATTTCATGATATTTGTTACAAGTATTAGCGAGTACATTTATAAATATCATTCATCCACTTGGTCATTTGTGATATTAATTACAGGAAAATGAAGAAAATTGATGAAGGTAAAAGTTGACAGTTAATGTCAATTTACAGTGTACAGTAATGTAAAACTAACACAATTTAAAAGCGTTACGGGCAAATGGTTAACAGAAATACATGGAAAATGGAGATAAAGAAAAAGCTTAGTATAAAACTAAGGTGCATGCTGTCAAACTGTCCTATTTTTTAATCAATTGATATATATATATTATATATATATATATATATATATATATATATATAATATATATATATATATATATATATATATATATACCTTCCAGCTTGTTACAGTTTACTTAATTTACCAAAATTAATACGGCTATATGGGTGTACTGTTATTAACTTCACAACATATTTTTACAAGAGCAGTACTTAACGTGTAGTAAGAGAATGACATCTGTAAGACAATATTACCATTTTTTATACACAGATACAATAGCTAGGTACTCTTTTTACACCTAAGTAGTGCTTCAGAGCCTTTAGGCCCATAGAGCTGGAGTTTATCTCGGTTTCAATAGCGTGAAACAAGACAATAGCAATCGCTTGCTACCCATTGGATAGGACACTAGTCTATCGTAAAGTACTTTCCACCAGATCTAACAGACCCAGCTACCCAATCACTGCTGGGTGGACAGGGGAGTCTGAAAAAAAATCTTGACTGCACCCGGGATTGATCTCGGTCCCTTTGCGTGTGCAGTGAGTGCTCTACCAACTGAGCTATAGCCCAAGTGTAGATAATAATGCGAGTAAAGATCCTTGTCCATGGAATCAACTTTGTGTTACCTTGAGCTGGAATCGAACCAGGGACCTACAGGTCTTAAGTCAACAAGTGTTCTTTCACTGGACCACAAAGCCATATACTGTGGATTCAATTGGAAGACAAAGTTAGTGAATATTCAAAAATGAAGCATTTCAATTCTTTTTGAATTGTTCTCAATCTTTCTTATCGTTTTAACTCACTCAATCCTAGAGATTTTTGCTACTTTTCAAAATTGGAAAAAAATTTATTTAAAATGAGCATGTACATAGATAGTTTTATTCAACTATTCTTTTATACAACTTTTAACATGCAAAAACTAAAAAAAAAAAAAACATTAGCTTTGATACTACGCCTATAATTTGTCTCAGAAAAAAATGTAATAAATAGGCATGGGGTAAAAGTAACCCGGTTAAACTACGGATATAGTCGGTGTCAGGGTTGAGTGAGTTAATAAGTAGCATGGCACCCAGAGTTATCTGTTGACAATCCAAATAATTTATCACATGTCTAGAATCTTTTTCAATTTTTAAGGTATACTTTTTATAGTAATGAACAGACCAGTGGAACGGGTGTCTCGTTGGCCTATTAATATTAACTCACTCAATCCCAGAGATTTTTGCTACTTTTCAAAATTGGAAAAAAATGTATTAAAAATGAGAATGTGCAAAGATAATTTTATTCAACTACCATTAACATGCAAAAACTAAAAAAATTAGCTTTGAATATGCGCCTATAATTTGTCTCAGAAAAAATGTAATAAATAGGCATGTGGTATAAGGAACCCGGGTATACTACGGATATAGTAGGTGTTAGGGTTGAGTGAGTTTAACTACAAATGTCTTTGATATGATAACCATTTCTGCCATGATGTTTGCTGTTGTGATTGTGTTTACAAGTCCTTTTAGAAAAATAAGTATATTCAATGAAATAACTTTGTACGTTGTATCTTTGATTCCATCTTCAAGCCAAAGAAAACTACGGCACCTCTCAGCCTGTTGTGCAGTGTACGTTCTTCTTTTCTTGGATACGATACGATAATAAAATCTCTCATCAAGCTAATGGCCGTCTTTAATCCTGTAACCCCTTTGGCTATCGCATACCTTAGCCTTTTTCAAACACAACATTACCTAGACAATTAATGTTTCAATCTGTATTCTATTATATTATATCTTTATAATTTTTTTAAAATTTCAAACTCTAAAAAAAAAATAATTCAACTTGGATTTCAATTCCCTCCTTTTGGTTAATTATTATTGTACTCTTTTAGTGTCAACGTCTTTTCGCTCTCTCTCGCTCTCTCTCGCTCTCTCTCTCTCTCTCTCTCTCTCTCTCTCTCTCTCTCTCTCTCTCTCTCTCTCTCTCTCTCTCTCTCTCTTCTCTCTCTCTCCCTCTCTCTCTCTCTCTCTCTCTCTCTCTCTCTCTTCCTCTCTCTCTCTCCCTCTTCCTCTCTCTCTCTCTCTCTCTCTCTCTCTCTCTTCTCTCCTCTCTCTTCTCCTCTCTTCTCTCTCCTCTCTCCTCCCTCATTCTACTCTGATTCTCTTTCTCTTTCTCATAAACACACACACATACACACACACACTTACAAACATGCATTTGCTCTTGTCCCTTGCTCGAGCTCATTCAAGTATGCTTAATTAAGCTCCAGGGTTGAATGTTGGCCGGAAATTTACGGCAGTGCTGGTTTTTAGTAGCCATTAAATTCAGGAGATCATTAGAAATAAAAAAATCCTGCAGGTAATGGCTAAAAAAAACCCCAAATAAAACACTGACGAATCTCGGTTTAGGGGAAAAAAAAAAGAGTTTTTATATAGTGCAATATCCACTTAGTCTCAAAGCGCTTTACAAGGGGTCCCAGGCCAATAGCAACACAAAAAAAAAAAAAAAACCCATAAAAAACATGACATGATGCTTTAACGAATGCATTTCCATTCCCAAGAATTGTTTAAGTCGCAGCCTTCCTGGCCTTCTTTCAAAACTTATTTGGTAAACGATTATTTGGATTAATGACTCTGGTACTTTACACTCTCATTGGTGGAGGTGGAGTTGGGGGGGGGGGGGGGGGGGGGGGGGTAGGATGTAGCGTTGTTAACTGGGTTTGTTTTTTTGTTTGTGTTGTTGTTTGATTGATTCTGATTTCATGAAAAAATAATTCTTCTTAACGTTCAAACCTTGATAAGCACACCTTGAAATGAAATGAGTAGGAAAGTGCCAGAAGACAAAAGAGAATAAACAATTTTCGCGGCGGCGATGGGGTCTCGTACCCGCGACCTTACTGATACGACAACTCTGCCTGGCTGGACTTGTCATACCAGTAAGGTCACGGGTTCGAGCCCCCATCGCCGCCGCGAAAAATTTTAATTCTCTATTGTCTTCTAGCACTTTCCTACTCATTTCATTTCTTGTTGTTATCAACATTAATTACCTGCTCCACTCACTTTTCTGAATTAGCACACCTTCAAGCATTCAACACTGTCACACATTATATCATACCATCCTGTTTCTCTCCTCTCCATTTCTCTTTCCCAACTTTCTCCTTTTGCATAGAAATGGGCAAATGAACAATGAACATTTTTCCTCTCTTTTGTTTGAGTTAACTTTTTACACCCTCATACCCTTAGGACACCATTTTTCTTTTCTTTTCTTTTTTTTTTTTGTTGTTTTCTTCAATCCTCTCAACTTTCCTTCTCATAGGTCTCAATGTCCCACTATATGGCAGAAATCCGCTATCCCAGTTTTCTCCGCTATGGCTCTGCTGCCATTGCCCGTTTCCTCCACTTCGCCTCCGCTATTTTGACCTCCAGTTATCTTGCTGCCGCAATAGCAGAAGGCTTTAGTCAGCACAGAAAACAATACATCTCGCTCTTGAAGAGAAGAGTTAATTGCCTTTAAGAACATTCCATGGTCCAGTGTCATGTAACTCCTTACGGACAGCTGTCATGTAATGTAATCTCTAAGGATGTACGCTACTATGTGGTCTAGTGGTATGACTCTCGCTTTCGGATCGGAAGGTCCTGGGTTCGAGCCTCGCTCGACGCATAGTTGAGTTCTTGGAAAAGGAGACTCTTTACTCACATTCTCTCACTGTGCTCAGGTGTAAAATGAGTACCTGGCCGTGAACAGCGTTGTCTTTGTCCGAAAAATTGTAATATCGCCTAACAGGCGTCATGTCTCGTCCTACATGTTAAATGTTGCTGTTGACCAGGGACCCCTTGTAAAGCGCTTTGAGCACATTAAGTGGATATTGCGCTATAAAAAAGCTCAATTTGTTTTGTTTTTTTGTTGTTTTTTTATACTAAAAATGGCTTAGAGACCAGAATTAGGACTTGATCCCCTATCTTCTCGATGTTGGTGGTGATTCTTGTCACCATGCTCATAGTCGGAACGCTTCTAAAAATAAATTGTGCGCACATCTGTTCAATGGGTGCCAAGCATAAACTTCCCCCTTTTTAAAAATTTTGAGTTGAGACCTATGCTTCTGATTTTTTTTTTCTAAATTCTTTTTACTTTATTCTTTTTCTCCTAGTCAATCAAAATCCCTTTACTTTATTTACCCTGTATTAAGTGATTAAGTTTACACACATCCTATTTCTACCTAACTTATAATGCTTATCTAATGTGGTCCTCTAAACGTTTACACACATCCTACTTCTACCCTTACTTATAATGCTTTTCTAATGTGGTCCTCTAAACGTTTACACACATCCTACTTCTACCTTACTCATAGCTGCCAATCCTACCAGAAACTGCGGGAGACTCCCGCATTTTTAGTTCGTCTCCTGCACTCCCGCCCGTCACACCGATCTCCCGCATTTAAAAAAAACTTTTAAACTCAATTGTTGGTCATTCTAAAACTGTGCCAAGTCATCGTGTATCTTGATATCAAGTATGTTTCGTTTATTAGTAGTTGCCAGAAACATTCATGGATGGAGATTGTTTGTGTTCTAAGTGCATGTGCAGGCTACTTTGTAATTTCGCTTAAGAGTGGATTAATTCAACTATACCTTGCCCCAGAGACAACCTGATGGGCTGTCAGTCTTTTGAAATGTAGATTTATACATTTATGTATCTCCCTGATTTTTTTCTGAATCTCCCTGATTTTTTGACCAAACTCTGTCTTAATAAGCTTGGTGGGTTGGCAGCTATGCTTACTTATAATGCTTATCTAATGTGGTCCTCTAAACGTTGAGGTTACTTGGCACTCACATTGTATCACAATCCCAATTATGCTGGACTTAAATATTTATTTCAAAAAGAAATATTTTTAAAATCTAACATAAAAATTGCTTGCTATTGTTAACATTGTACGCTTTGATTATAGCACAATATTCACTAAATGTGCTTTAACGGCTTTACAAGGGGTCTCAATCCAGCACCCAAACTCATCATCATCATAGCTTGTAGCTCCAACACCGAACCCACTCCATAGCATCGGAGGAGCAGACTTTTAGGTCATGGTCAGTGGAGCTGGGCCCTTCCTGGCATTTTCTAAGGATGTGCTCCATCGTCTGCTCTGGGCATCCACATGTTCACAAGCTAGTCTCAGCCAGCATCCCCTTTTTCATGCTTCCAGCTGGTCTCCCAAGTTTTGCCCGTTCTCTGTTCAGTGTTCCCCATTCATTCCTGGGGAGCTCAGTTCCGTAGGACAGTTCTTCTCTCGGATCTTCAACGGCTTCATTTGCATGATTGTCCCACTCCGTGCATGTGGAAAGTCTGTATACAGCTGCAGTGTCAGGGTTGAAACAGCCAAAACTGAACTTGCAGGACAAGACAGGCTGCTTAGAAGGCACTTTTATCATAACATCTTGTTGACAGATGCAATGGTGTTACTGGCTGGGTACCAATTTTGTACCCCGAGCATGGTGGTAAAATGTGAATAAACATTTGAACAAGTGTGTATGAAAGGTGTCAGACAAAGAAAGACAAACAAGTGTGTATGAAAGGTGTCAGACAAAGCAAGACAAACAAGTGTGTATGAAAGGTGTCAGACAAAGCAAGACAAACAAGTGTGTATGAAAGGTGTCAGACAAAGCAAGACAAACAAGTGTGTATGAAAGGTGTCAGACAAAGCAAGACAAACAAGTGTGTATGAAAGGTGTCAGACAAAGCAAGACAAACAAGTGTGTATGAAAGGTGTCAGATAAAGCAAGACAAACAAGTGTGTATGAAAGGTGTCAGACAAAGCAAGACAAACAAGTGTGTATGAAAGGTGTCAGACAAAGCAAGACAAACAAGTGTGTATGAAAGGTGTCAGACAAAGTAAGACAAACAAGTGTGTATGAAAGGTGTCAGACAAAGGAATACAAACAAGTGTGTATGAAAGGTGTCAGATAAAGCAAGACAAACAAGTGTGTATGAAAGGTGTCAGACAAAGCAAGACAAACAAGTGTGTATGAAAGGTGTCAGACAAAGCAAGACAAACAAGTGTGTATGAAAGGTGTCAGAGAAAGCAAGCCATAAAAATACAAGAAAAAAAAAACACCTCCAAAAATCAGCCTATACCTCAATCCCGGGGATCGAACCGCAGAGCTTCTGATTAGCGGTCAGACATGCTACCAGTAATGGCAGCACGTCTGACCGGTAATCAGAAGCTCTGAGGTTCGATCCCCAGTTGAGGTAGACTGACTTTTTGGGATGGTTTAAAATTGTTTATTTCTTTCTTGCTTTTTTCTGGCACCTTTCATACACACTCGTTCAGATGTTCATCTTACACCGGTGCTTGCTCCCTGGTTTCTTAATTTGATATTTTCACAAAACGTGAGTAAAGAGCATTTCCCCAAAGACACAATTTTGTATGACCGTCCAACAGTGGGTATCAAGCTTTTGTCCTACAGGTCACAGGCTGAGTGTCATTTGTGGAACAAATTGAGAAGAAAAAGAAATAAAAATATTAATCCCCCCCCCCCCCTCCCCACAATTCAATAGTAGTGTTCCCAGCTTGTCGACCCAGCTGCCTTCTTTCATTGCACACTCCCCCTCCCCCCCATCCCCCCTTCTTCCCATACAGCAAATGTTTTATTGTAAACATAATATGACTCAGAATAACGCTGGTTCCATTTGGCATATTCTTTGAGAATGAGTTTATAGTCTTATGCACAGAGGAAAATAAACAAACAAACAATCCAAAATAAGAAGAAAAAAAACCCAAAAAAAAAAAACAATAATAAGAAAAAAAAATTTTTTTTTAAAGAATCAGCTATTGTCAGCTGCTATCAGCTATATTTTAGATAACTGTCTATTTCTATATTTTTTTCCACAATAGGGGGTAGCGTGGCTCAGCGATACTGTGTCTTTGCTTTGTACCCGAAAGGTACTGAGTTCGCTCACCCGCTGCTGCGCTGTGTGACCTTGAGCAAGCCACCTCGCCCTAGCTCAATTTGCATAGCTGCAATGCGGCTGACGCCTGGGTTATTCCAGATTTCCCTTGGAATAGATCCTAGAGACATCCCTATGGGATGAATAAAGGGAATTTTATTTTTATATTTATTTATATTATCAATTTGATTTTTCTTCTCTCCGTCATGTATAGGATTTTACTTATCTCTTTTCTTAAAATTTTGTTTTTTTAATAATTTAAAGTGTAATTAAAAATGTCCTTCAGGAGAACACACACACATTTCATTCTTAGAATTTCTGAATCATTTATACTAGATTTCCAGACCGTGTATCCCCCCCCCCCCCCCCCCCTCCCCTTCTAGTTCTCTTTTGTAAAAAAAGAAAATGTGCGATATCTTTTCATCCGGTTGTTGTTGGGTTCATTAATTTTTTGTTGTATTTCTAGCCCCAATATCAACTGTTTCTTCTCACCGTCAAAGAACAAATCCCATATCAGTTGCTTAAGTACAGAGGTAGGCAAACTCGAATGCTTCCACCAAATCATAATCAATTCAGAAGAAAGAAAAACTGCTGAAGCTTTTCCTGTGTCATATGAAGGCATTGATGATGATAGACGTTCCCGGATTTTAAATAAACCCAAGTGTGCATCTCTTGCTGCTCGCCACATACTTTGGATTTTGAAAACAAGCTTTCCGATTGCAAAAGCTTTCCATTTAACCAAGAACCATTTTGTCAAGCTGTCTCTCCTACTTCCCGTCCATTCATCCATCCAAAGCTTCCAGCATTCCAATCAAGACACTACTATTTGCTTTATGTTTTTTTAAAAATAATTCTGTACCTATTTAATGTAATTAAGTGACTGACTGTCGGGTTAATTTTTTTGCTAAATTCTATTTATCTGGGAGGAATAAATTCAAAAACATCTTCAATAAAAACAAACATATTATCATTAATTTAAAATTATAAAAGCAATTGTAAAAGTGGCCAAAATGCGCCCCCCCCCCCCCTCCAAATCCAACAGTTAAAAAAAAAAACAAAAAAAAAACAAAACAAACAAACAAATAAAAAAACAAAAACCTCAACTAAATCTAAGGTTGCGTCAGATGTCTCGTACTTTTGTTGTTGTTACTTAATCTTTAGTCTGATATTAATTATAATTATAATATATATATACTACTACCACCACCTACTACTGTTAGCGGAGGAAGGGCAACAAACTCCTTCCTCCAACCAACCAGGTCCTCAGGAGGTGAAAGTAGTAGAAGAGGAAGAGGAGGAACAGGTAAAGCTCTGCTCCCCCCCCCCCCTCCTCTCTAATTCTTCCCTTCCATTACACATACCAATCCACTTTACATAAAAACTTTTAAACATACTTCCCCTCCTTCTTCTTCTCTTCATTCTTCCCTTCTCTCTCTTCCTTCTTCTTCTCTCTTTTCTTCATTCTTCTTTTCTTCTTCTTCTCTTTTTCTTCATTCTCTTCTTCTTTTCTTCTTTCTTCTTCTTCTTCTTCTTTTCTTCTTTCTCTCTTCTTCTTCTTCTTCTCTCTTCTTCTTCTTCTTTCTCTTCTTCTTCTTCTTCTCCTTCTTCTTCTTCTTCTCCTCTTCTTCTTCTTTTTCTTCTTCTTCTTCTTCTTCTTCTTCTTCTTCTTCTTCTTCTTCTTCTTTCTCTTCTTCTTCTCTTCTTCTCTTCTTCTTCTTCTTCTTCTTCTTCTCTCTTCTTCTTCTTCTTCTTCTTCTTTCTTCTTCGTTCTTCTTCTTCTCTCTTCTTCCTTCTCTTCTTTCTTCTTCTTCTCTCTTCTTCTCTTCTCTTCTCTTCTTTCTCTTCTTCTCCTTCTTCTTCCTTCTTCTCCTTCTTTTTCTTCTTCCTCTCTTCCTCTTCTCTCTCCTCCTTCTTCTTCTTCTTCTTCTCTCTTCTTCTTCTCTTCTTCCTTCTTCTTCTTCTTTCTTCTTCTTCTTCTTCTTCTTCTTCTTCTTCTTCTTCTTCTTCTTCTTCTTCTTCTTCTTCTTCTTCTTCTTCTTCTTCTTCTTCTTCTTCTTCTCCTCCTCCTCCTTCTTCTTCTTCTCCTCCTTCTTCTTCTTCTCCTCCTCCTTCTTCTTCTTCTCCTCCTCCTTCTTCTTCTTCTCCTCCTCCTTCTTCTTCTCCTCCTCCTTCTTCTTCTTCTCCTCCTCCTTCTTCTTCTTCTCCTCCTTCTTCTTCTTCTCCTCCTTCTTCTTCTTCTCCTCCTCCTCCTCCACCTCCTCCTCGTGAGGTCCCAGGTTTGATTTTTTTTTCCAAAATGAGAGTCATTTATATCAATCGATATTTGAAGGATGAATTTTCTGGCCAAATTTTTAAATACGTCTTTACAGAGTACGGCAGTTAACTGGTTAAACCGACATTGGCTGAACACATTATTTTTAGCTGAACAAATTATTTTTAGCAATTTGTTCAGAAAACTTTAACCTTGAATATCGATATCGGCTAGGATGACCCCAAACCATAGCTATCTTGAATACATGTTGATCAGCCGAAATCATAGGCCTCTCAGATCCTGAACACCGTTCAATATTTTCTAACGCAGATGATCTCAAAAGTGTGGCATTATCTACACATTTTAATGGTGTGAGTTTATGCATCACAGGTGCCAAATCATTGCGATAAATATACACGAAATGGAAGGCCCGTCTGATTCGGCTAGCAGCATGTTCTGAAGGTGGTTATGCCCCCAATATATCAAAAAGTCTTTAACGCCATCGTTAACTTATAGCCTGACTCTAGGATCCAATAAGACTAATAGTTCGATGTCATTTTTTAGGCTTGTATACTACTTGTACAGCGTCTCGTGAGTTGGCGTTAGTAGAGCTCAAGGAAACAAGTGATCCCATTGGTTGTACTGTTGAATACAACTAACGATTTGTTTTCTTTTGTGGCCAAAGACTTGTCTTTTGACTTTTTTTTTTGGTCAGTGTCGGGCTATGACTTAACAATGGCTACGCTTTAAACTGGAGTAGAAGTGTGAGATTTTAGACCTATTGACAAGTTATGGATCATTTTAATTGGTCAGGATTTGGGCAAATTTTTATTATTTTAAATATTCAACGTGTGGCAATGTATGTTGATTCAGAAGACGTTTTGTTTCCCTCCAGCAGAAATAAATTATAATAATGTTCCTTATATTTTGTATCCAGCTATTTTAATAACTATTTGACCATATTCCTAAATTAATCGCTTTCATTGCCATCTGTAGCAACGATGTTTGATCATTGCCACCACCACCACCATAACGACTGTCAATATCTTTACGTTATGATCTCCACTGTTGTCATCGTCCTTTAATGAAATCAAATTCTAGAGCAGGCATTTGTGTTGGAGTAAAAATCTGACACGGTGTACATGAATGAAACAGTGCCAGACAAAGATCAAATTCTAGAGTAGGCATTGGTGTAGGAGTAAAAATCTGACACGGTGTACATGAATGAAACAGTGCCAGACAAAGATCAAATTCTAGAACAGGCATTGGTGTAGGAGTAAAAATCTGACACGGTGTACATGAATGAAACAGTGCCAGACAAAGCAGAGATAAAAGTACAATTTTAAAAATTCATCCCCCAAAATACCAGTCTGCTTTTTTTTTTTTTTTCAGGGGTCAGTACGGCTCAGCGGTACGGTCTTTGCTTTGTACCCGAAAGGTACTGAGTTCAATCACCCGCTGCTGTTCCGTGTGGCCTAGCTCAAATAGCGGCGCTGCACTGCGGCTGATGCCTGGGTTATTCCAGTCTTCCCTTGGAATAGACCCTAGAGAAAAATTTTCCCTTGGGGATGAATAAAGGGAATTTAATTTTTATTTTAATTTTTTTTTATTTCTCTGTTTTGTCTAGCACTGTTTAATACAAACCATTTCAGATTTTCTATCTCACTGAAATTTGCAATGTTTTCGTATTTAAAATTAAAGCTTAAAGATAATCGTTTTTTTTTTTTTTTATCTACAGGCAATTTTTTAAATGTATAAAAGTTTGAATGACAAGACTGTACCTTCCCTGTTGTCCTTGTAGGCAATATCCAGCACTTTATTGGGTTGGAACTAATTACACGTCCATTCACAATACCCCCACCCCCGTCCTCCCCTCCCTCTCTCTCTCTCTCTCTCTCTCTCTCTCTCTCTCTCTCTCTCTCTCTCTCTCTCTCTCTCTCTCTCTCTCTCTCTCTCTCTCTCTCTCTCTCTCTCTAAATATATATATATATATATCCCTCTCTCGCACACTACTATCTATCTATCTATCTATCTACCTACCTACCTATCTATCTATCTATCTATCTATCTATCTATCTATCTATCTATCTATCTATCTATCTATCTATCTATCTATCTATCTATCTATCTATCTATCTATTTACATCCTTCGACCGCCACCCTAACACTTTCACCTTTAACCCCGTGTCAGATCTGACGCGAATGTATTATTGATACCATTAAAAGTTGAAAATACAAATCAAATACATTGAGCCCTGGGTAGGTAATTCTATGACGCTGTGTTATAACCTTCTTTCCATTAAGTCTGTGAGAAACAGTTTAGTAGCCTTCACTTTCAACTATTAAAAAAAAATTAATTAATTTTGCTTTTCCATTAAGTCTGTGAGAAACAGTTGATTGGTAATCAAAACAGTTTAGTAGCCCTCACTAACAACTTAAAAAAAAAAGTTTAATTAATTTTGCTTTTCCATTAAGTCTGTGAGAAAAAGTTGACAGGTAACCAAAACAGTTCAGTAGCCATCACTATCAACAACTTTTTAAAATTTTAAA
The DNA here is from genome assembly GCF_034508935.2 of Berghia stephanieae. Classification (NCBI taxonomy): domain Eukaryota; kingdom Metazoa; phylum Mollusca; class Gastropoda; order Nudibranchia; family Aeolidiidae; genus Berghia; species Berghia stephanieae. Next base: position 1,201,158 of record NC_088363.1, on the reverse strand, counting down.
TTAAATTTTCTTAAATTTTTTTTTTAAATTGAATCTTTTTCATTCATATAATATTGTAACTGATCTCATGGAAGCATCTCACGTTTCTTAAAAAGCTAGGGGAGAAGCACACCTGGTTGATTGTACTTACAAAACAAACCAAAGAAACAGGGAAAATAATGAATAATTCTGTTTTTTTTTTTTTTGAGGGTTTATATTTTTCCTGGAGACTTTTCATAGAGCACAACAACACTCTTCACATCTATTTGAAGTAAAAGGCACTGGCTCTGAAGTGGACACACTCCTCCCACCCCCCTCCCCCCAACCCCTTTCCTCCACCTTTTGCTGCACAAATTACAACGCTTGTCCTTCCAACATTTTTTATTAGGGAAATGCCTTTTTAACCTCAAAGAACATTGAATGTAAAATGTCTTTTCTAACATTTATAATATATATCATTGAATTGATAAATCAAAGAGACAGAATACAGACAGATTGAGGGGCTTATATAACTATACAGTAAAAAGGTCACTTCACAAATTCTTTGTTATGTTTGGTACAATCAGTGGATTGGTTGGTTCATGAATATTAATATTATAATTCTTTTTTTTTTTTTTTTTTTTAAAATAAAAATAAAAAAAGAACAAAACTGAAATGTAAATATAATCAATGTTACATTTAAGAAAGAAAATCATAATGTAGCTTCCACTTATTCTTCATATAGGTTGATATAAACTTATAAATATATCATGTATTAATTGTTTACATTTTGGGGGGGAGGAGGGGGGGGGGGGGGAATGCCTGCTAAATTAGAGCACAACTCTCATTGCGCTTATGTTAAAAAAAAAAAAGAAAAAGAATAAAAGAAAACAGAAAACGACAAAGTAATTTTTTTTTAAACACCCCCCCCCCCCCAAAAAAAAAAAAATAATCAAAAAAATACTAAACTACAACCAAAAACAAAAACAACTTAATAATTACAAAATCGATGCTTCCTGTTTGAAGTCCAAAATACATTTTTGGAAAAAGTTTTCAACATTTTTAATAGCAGTAATTCGGGTTTTTTTTTCAGCCAGAGGCAAGTAAAGACGATTGTCAATATTAAAAGGAAGAAGATGTTTTTATTTCTCACACAATTTTACTAATCTCTAACTGGTCCAAAGGGTTTATCGTCGTTAGTTGTTATCACTGGGATATGGCGAATTGTCGCACAATTTAGAATTTATGTCACCTCAAATGATTTGTTTCTACTCCATAATATGTCCTTTTTGATAGTATGCGCTTGACTAAGAAGCTCATAACATTGCCATCCAGAAGTATAACGGACCAGCACACAAAACTGCTTGTATCCATGAACGTTTATAGTCTGGTTAATACAGTTCAGTGAGCATTACTCATAAACGCGGATGGCAAAAAAACAATAACAAAGACATGAGTGACGTCATCTTCGAACTATCTATATTCATAGTGAATACTTGTCTGATAAAATTGTCAAGCTGGTGATTAAACTCATGTTCCCCCCCCCCCCCCCCCCCCCCCCCCGCAACCTCCCCTCAGTTGCTAGAGTCCATAACAAGAGTCCCATAACTATATAGTAAATATTTTCAAAATTATGAGTAGTTGTCAATGTATTCATTATTATAAGATATTCACCCCCACCCCTACCCCCATTGATATGTCATGGTATTTAATACAGCTGGTGTGGTACATTTTGACTATTTTAGTTTACTTTGTCAATTTTTAATGTTTTTGTCAATTTTTTTTATCTTGAGTCTTCAATATTCTCATGTATTGATTTTGATTAATTTTTTGATTTCTATATTCCACTGTAAAAGGATTTTATTTGGTTTTAGTGGGGTTTTTTTTCCGTAAATGATAAATATTTATCAATGTAAAATATTTTTCTTCGTTACGAATAGCAAACCATAAGGGAGAAATAAATATATTGATAACCTTATCTCTTTTTTTAAATTGATTTATTTACTTATTTATAGTTTTTCATTATTTATTCATTTATTTTTTGCCACTATCTTTAAGGTCAATAACGATATGCCCATGTTTAGTGTGTATGTATAAATAAGAAGAGGATAAAAATAAACTGGCAAAATGACGGCAAACGTTGGATGCCTCTCACTCCTGAGGTTTAAAAAAATATATATTAATAACATGTTCACGGATTTGTGTCGATGGAAATCAACCCAGTTTATCTTTTAAATTTTTTTGTTTTGTTTTTGTTTTTTTTATTTGTTTTTGATAAAGGAGGAAATGGAATTAAAAGATTCAAATTATGCTTTTTTAAAAGTTTTTTTTTTGTTTTTGTTTTTAAAAGATAAATAAATAAATCGAAGGTCATCATAACCATAATTATCCATGTCAATTTTATTTGTGAAATATTATTGTTAAAAAATAAAGAAAGAGAAACAAGACTGAGATGAAAATAAAAGGAATAATAAAATCAAATGAATGAAATATAGAAGTCATTTAGAGAATATGAATAAAATCAAATTCTAGAAGGCAGAGTAATTGACTCGCCTATATTTTTTAGTACTATATTTATATATGCTAATGTTTGATGCAAGACATAACTGTTTTTGTTTTGTTTTGTTTTTTGTTTTTTTTGTGTATGTGTGTATTAATTTTGATTTGTACGAAGACACAGAATACACAACAAACAAAATTCATTGTCTATTACGTATGATTTATGTACAGCTATGTGGTCTAGTTGGTATGACACTCGCTTTCGGATCAGAAGGTCATGGGTTCCGAGCCTCACTTGACGCATAGTTGAGTCCTTGGAAAAGGCTCTTTACTCTCACATTCTCTCACCGTACTCGGGGTGTAAAATGAGTACCTGGTTGTGAACAGAGTTGTCTCTGAAAAAAATGGTGATATCGCCTTGCTGGCAGGCGTTATCTCCCGTCCTACATGTTGTGTTGTTGATGGCGAGAGACCCTTTGTAAATCACTTTGAACACATTAAGTGGATATTGAGCTATATAAAAGCTCAATTTATGTAAGATGTGGGTTTGGAGGTGGTAATTTTCATCAAGTAAATCCTTCATTGTTTCGAGGTTCAAAATTGTCTTCATGAATTTGTCCAAGACCACGAAATGGTGAAAGTCTAACACGATTATATCAACAGAATTCAAGAACCGATGCATTATTTCATTGTCTTCAAACTACCCTCTGATTTCATGTTTTCCCCCCTCTGTTAATTTCTATTTCTTCGTCGTGTTCACAGATGGATTCGCCTTTTCTCAAGAGGAAAATGGTGCCGTGAACCAGGTACGTTGTTTTTGTCTTTTTTTGATATTTGAAAATTCAAATTAAAAAAAAAATTTTTTTAATTAAAAAGAAAGAAAAGAAAAGAAAAAGAAGGACAAAAAATAAGGGAAAAAAAAAAGAAAAGAGAAGAGGTGAGCTTTTACATATTGCAATATCTACCAAAAATATTCATAGCACTTTTCATGGAGTCAAAAGGGTTACTAAGGTGGTTTTTTTTTTTTATTGTGAAAAGTATAAAGCAGCAACAACATAAAAAAAAAGAGAAAAAAACAAAACCACAAAACAAACAAACAAACAAAAACTGACTAAAAATAGAACATTTTTGGCTCACAACTCTTACTTCAACTCACAATGAAAGCATTAAAAAACCCGTCAAACTCCATGTAAAATCAGGAGAGTTGGAAATGGAAGGTCTCTATCCATCCAGTCAGGACAAGCGTTGATGAAAAGTCTAGAAATTAATTAATTCTTTCATTGGTAATTTCTTTTCTGTCAGTTAAAGATAGTTTGGGCATAGTGGCTTTTATCGATACTTGATAAACAAAAATAAAGAAGAGCATATAAAAATATTAAAAATGACAAAATTTTGATTTCCTTTCAGCTTAGCAGTCTTTTCGGTTTAGACAATTTTAATTTAACCAGATTTTACTGTATTTATTTATTAATTTCCTTATTTATAGTTATATACCTTTTTTTGTGTGCGTCATGCCCAAAATTATATCAAAATTATGTTCTAAAAATGGAAGGACCACCATTGAGTCTAAATCAGTAACAACAAACATCCCTATAATGAGACAAGAAGTTGTAGCATAAAAAAACTCATCAGTTCCTAGCTGCTTGTGTTGTACAATAAACCGACATAAGACAATATTATAGTCATCTATGAAAGTAATTTCATGGTATGTAATGGATAGTAACGTGAAGTTGAATTGAATAAGCATACATTTTATTACAAAAACAGATCAAATGAACGTTTCAGGTTTCCCCTTTATCAACAAAACAGGATGAATGAAACACCACAGATGTGTTTCAATCATCCTGTTTTGTTGATAAAGGGGAAACCCGAAACGTTCATTTGATCTGTTTTTGTAATTAAATTGAAGCTTACAATTCAACTTCACGTTATTATCTATTACATACCATGAAATTGCTTTCATAGATAGAATGACTAACATAGCTGCCAACTTTTCAAAATGCAAAAACGTATTATACGCGGTGCGGCGCTGACGCCCAATTCATGTCTTAAAATGGCATATTTATTAATGTACTTAAGTACTAGAATGGTCAGAACTGTAATACTAAGAGAAGCTTACCTTTATCATCATACTGGGTAGGCATAAGTGATGGGGAGGTGGTGACAGAAGCAGATTACTGAGGCGAAAAGTTTCTCCCAAGATAATTTTTATCAGATTTTCTTCTTTTTTTTTTTTTTTCTGGATTTTTTTTCTTTTTCTGGATTGACCAAATCGTACTAAGTACGATTTTATCGTACTGGTTGCCAGCTATGCTATAATATTGTTTTATGTCGGTATATTGTACAACACAAGAACACCCTATCAAACTGGTACGCCCTTTCTCTCTGTATACAAATCTTGGAATGGAAACATTTCAAGATTTTTAATTTGCAAGAAATGAAGTGAGTAGGGAAGTGCCAGAAGGCAACGGAGAATAAAAACTATGTGGAGGCGATGGGGGCTCGAACCCGCAACCTTACTGGTACAACTCCGCCTGGCCGGGGAGATCGTGACTCTACCATATGAGCAATCCGGGGTCCTAATCGCTTCATTTCTTGTTGTCATCAACATAAGTGCCTGCTCCACTCACTTTTCTGAATAAAGGTTTTCATGTAAACATTCCAAGAACTTTTATACAGAGAGGACGAATTGGACATTTCTCTGTCATCGATCTTTTTTGGGTTTTTTTTTTTAGTAATGTATTTTTGTTTTCATTGTTTTTTGTTGTTCGCTGAAGAAGGGTTTTGAGCCCGAAACGTTCTGTGTTTGATATTTTGTTTGGGTTTTTTAAAAAGTCATTATATCCATTTTTGTTTATTATCTTTTACAGTCCACAGCTTGGAGCAGCTTTGTATCACTTTAATTCAGTACGAAGATTATCTTATTCATTGTGCGGCTATGTGGTCTTGTGGTAAGACATTCACTTTTGGAATGGAAGATCTTGGGTTCGAGCTTAACAGTGTGCATAGTTGAGTCCTTGGAAAAGGCTCTTTACTCACATTCTCTCACTGTACTCAAGTGTAAAATGAGTACCTGGCTGTTAACAGCTTTGTCTGTGTCTAGAACAAAAATTGTAATCTCACCTAACAGGCGTCATGTCCCGTCCTACATGTTATGTGTTGCTGTTGGCCAGGGACCCCTTTTAAAGCACTTTGAGAATGTTTAGTGAATATTGCGCTATATAAAAGCTCAAATGTTGTTATTATTCATTTATCAATTTATTTCTATCCACAGGCGGAGTATATTCGTGCCTACGACTCCAGACGAGAAAAGCCAGAAGGATTTTAAAGATATACCATGCTACAATTAAAAGAACAACACACGTTGAGGACACCTTAGTGTCAACTTGCATGAGAACAACACAGTAAAAAGACACCATAGTGTCAGCTTGCATGAGAACAACACAGTAAAAAGACACCATAGTGTCAGCTTGCATGAGAACAACACAGTAAAAAGACACCATAGTGTCAGCTTGCATGAGAACAACACAGTAAAAAGACACCATAGTGTCAGCTTGCGTGAGAACAACACACGTAGGGGAGTTCCCACTGTGTCAACTCACATGAGAAACAACACACATTCATTTGAAGAAGCCGCTGTGTCAAACTTTGATGGGAACCACACAGGACACCCAGTGTGTGTCATCAACACATCACGATGATGGAGGATTCGTATTCTGTTTTGTTGTTTATTGATGGTGTAATCTTTTGTGTCTCTTTAAATGGAAAACTTTTTATCAATCAATTCAGGGACCATAGTGTTGATTATTGATTTCAGTTCGATATTTATTATTATAACGTAAAATGTAAAAGTTATTATGCTGTTTGTTTGAATTTGTGATATATTGTGGTTTTGGTAATAAGTCGTAGGGTTATTTATAATCGGTCAACAGTAGAGAGTGGTGGGGGATGCCTGAAGCCTGGGATCGGGAAAATACTAACTAAAGAGTGATAATGGAGAGGCTTCGGATGGGAATGATACAGGCAATGGACGTTTCAGGTACAAACCCTTTGTCAGCACAACAATAGATAGATAAATGTTTTCAACATTTATTTGTTTATTGTTGGGCTGACAAAGGGTTTGTACCCGAAACTGAATTTGACCAGCAAAAAAAAAACCCACTACAATTTGAGATAAATAAACAACACTCTATTTTAGCGCAGAAGAAGTCCATGTTCATAGCAAACTGATTGATTAGGTTTATTAGTTAGGAGGTTAAACGTGCAAAATAATGTCATATATTTTAACGATAAAAGACTGTCATGGTTTTTACTTATTACTATATATGTGGCACCAAAGTATTAAGAATGATAATCGAGTGAACGATAGTTACGTTTTGATCACATTTATATTTATTATCAGTCATGTCCAAAACAAACAAAAAATTGTTCTTTTTTAATCTAAATGATTTTTATATATCCTATAAGATTAAGACAAAATATCATGCTGTGACATGTGAATCACAGCCATCTTAACTGAACAGTCATGAGGCCATTTTCAATACGGATACACAGAGGACAGATGGTCACTTTTTCATTCAGTGTCTTTGAATCATTTGCTATTATGTGTGTTTTAAGAAAAGATTCAGATTGTCCAGGAATGAGAAATGGCATACAGCGTTGATGGGATGGCATTCTAGACGAAAAATTCATGGGTTTTTTTGTTTTTTTTAAATTTTTATTTTCAAACATTATCTAATTTTATATTTTATGTTGGATTGTATGATATCGACTAAATCATTCACCATATTATTTATAATATTATCAGCTGAACTAACAATCAAAAACATATGTATTTACTATGATTTATTATGTATTCAAACACATTTGTTTTCAGCTGAAGGGATGACAAGATAACCTCTACCATGTCACTCTAAAGACTTATCAGTTCAATTCAATTTCAAATATTAAAGTTAAAGTTCTACGCAAGATCTGCCATCTATTTTATGTCCTTTATAGACAGATTCAATCTTCATTCTTCATTCATTGAGCCCTAAGAATGCGTGAAAATAAATGCATACTCTCTCTCTCTCTTTGAAGATGATTGGTAAAAAAATAGACCTGTTACTGTTAGTGCTCAGAACTGATAGGGAAAGTGTTTTGTGCCTGGAAATTGAGATGAGAATGCTTGCTTGTGGACAGTTTTGGGTAATTTGTGGACAGTTTTGGGTCATTTAAGTAGGAAGAACTGGTCTTATGATAGTTTTAGATCGATCAACGAAGAGAAGTAGATGAGAGATGAAATCGTGTCCTTGATAATTGAGATCACAGCTTCAACCAGACCCTTGTCGGAATTGGGAATATATTTGTGGTGGCCTTAGAAAATATGTCAGCTGTTAAATTATTTTTCCTGTATGGATTAGTAAAGTGGAGAACTACAAAAATTATGCTCAAGAAGATACAGACATTTCTAAACTCATGTTTGAGGTAGTAGATCTATAATTTAAGTTGGCCAGAACAGAAAACAAGTAATAATGATAATAATAATAATAATAATAATAATAATAATAATAATAATAATAATAATAATAATAATATAATAATAATAATAATAATATAATTAATATAATAATAATAATAATAATAATAATAATAATAATAATAATAATAATAATAATAATAATAATAATAATAATAATAAATAGCACTTATTATAGCACTTTATCCGGTCTAAACAGACACCAAACGCTTTACAAGTAGAGGGCAGGCCAGAACCTCGTCCGATGGAGGAGCATCATTCATGGCTTATGCTCCTGGAGGAATGAAATGCCTAAGTAAATAGGCCTGAAATAAAAAAGATGTCGCATGATGAAGTTGTTTTGTTGATTTTCTTTTTTTTAATTTTTAAAAATGTTTTTATTAGTTCTTCCTAAGTAAAACGCACGTTGAATTTTTTAAAAAGTATATTAAATGATACCAAAGTTACAAACTTGCAAAAACAAAGGAGTGCATCTCTTCCTGTGAATGTCTTATGATTGTCAAAGAAAGCAAGAGGTATCACGACTAAAAATTGAGATGGCCGCTTTTTGTGTGCATCCCAGGCAACATCCAGCATTGCTTCTTTGACCACCAAATAATTTTTTTTTTTTTTCAAATTCGTATCGAAACTACGAAACTACGTTCAAAATTAAAACAGAGACACAGAACACGTAACAGAGAAATGATTTATTAGTAAAAAAGTTGATAGAAACTTACTTTTGGACAGGGCTGTATAAGTATTACAATTTGTGAAGCCGGTTGTAGTATTGTAGTTTGTGTTTGTGTAATGGAAGGTCAGTTAAAATATAACATTTTTCTCAATATATGATTGTGTATTTGACAATGACACATGTGTTGTGGATTGTGTATTTGACAATGACACACGTGTTGTGGATTGTGTATTTGACAATGACACACGTGTTGTGGATTGTGTATTTGACAATGACACATGTGTTGCGGATTGTGTATTTGACAATGACACATGTGTTGTGGATTGTGTATTTGACAATGACACATGTGCTTTGTGGATTGTATACATGATTGTATATTTGACAATGACACACTTGTTGTGGACTGTATACATGATTGTGTATTTGACAATGACACGTGTTGTGGATTGTGTATTTGACAATGACACACGTGTTGTGGATTGTGTATTTGACAATGACACGTGTTGTGGATTGTGTATTTGACAATGACGCACTTGTTGTGGACTGTATACATGTTTGTGTATTTGACAATGACACGTGTTGTGGATTGTGTATTTGACAATGACGCATGTGCTGTGGATTGTATACATGATTGTGTATTTGACAATGGCACACGTGCTGTGGATTGTACAAGAAATATATTTGAAATTACTCGTGTTGTTGATCATGTTTTCTTCTTTGTTTGTTGGAATCTTGTATTTACTTTTTAAATATGATAAATATTGTTGATATTTTCAAGATGTTGTTAATCCATCTCTCTCTCTCTCTCTCTCTCTCTGTATTATCGTTATTATATATTATTTCATCGCCTATGTTATGCATTTTTGTCATAAGTACCACATAATTCATGTTGTGATAGAAACATTGTGATTTAATTGGTTTCATGCATGCGTAGATGTCTGTGTATCTAATTGAGTGTGTGCGAGATATGGGGAGAGAGAGAGAGAGAGAGAGAGAGAGAGAGAGAGAGAGAGAGAGAGAGAGAGAGAGAGAGAGAGAGAGAGAGAGAGAGAGAGAGAGAGAGAGAGGTAGGGAGAATGGTTAATCTATTTTTATTTATTACTATTTGTTGATTGGGATTGTTTTAACTTTGATGATAAACGTAATTTGCTCACACTTGACACAAGACAAGGGCTGGTGTCCCCCATATGTGACCAACCAATTCAATCCGTTATTATCAGTCCTTCCAATCCTCTGTAGTTTTTAAAGGAAAATCTGTACTTTCTGTCTTCAAGTATGAGGTATTTGGTGTCAATGACAGGTCGTGGTTATTATCTTTGTGAGGCTCTGTTGTATGACACTCGCTTCCGGATCAGAAGGTCCTGGGTTCTAGCCTCTCTTGGCTCATAGTTGAGTCCTTGGAAAAGGCTCTTTACGCACATTCTCTCGCCGTACTCGGGTGTAAAATGAGTACCTGGCCATTGGCAACTTTGTCTCTGTTGGGAAAATAAGTCATATTGCCTAACAGGCGTCTTGTCTTGTTCTACATGTTACGTATTGTTTTTGTCAAGGACCCTTTGTAAATGCTTTGAGCACGTTTAGTGGATATTGTGCTGTATAAAAGATCAATTTTTAAGATTTAAAAAAAAATTGCCTACAAGTTGTTGAAACATGAACATGTACAGCAATGATAAAATGGATTAGAGGTTCAATTTAATTTATGGAGGCAGATGATGTGGATGTTTTGGGATTTCCCATTGTCAACAAAACACGATGAATGAAACACTAAAGACAGATGAGAGATGAGAGGATGGCGTTCTTAAGGTGAATCATATCATTTTTTACCCTCTCAAAGCTTTATGTTCAAAATTCTTGGGAGCTTTCACCACCCTAGGCCCTAGCAATTTTCCATATTTTTTAAACTTTTGGCATTGGAAGCACTGATGATATTGGGATGAACTCAACACTGAAAATGGAAATTCAAGTCTAAAGTTATAAAGTGAAGGACATAATCAGTGGGATGGTGAAAATGTTTGAACTGAGGTATTGCCAAGTTTAGTTAGAAGGTCAATTTTTATCAAAAATGAGTTCTTGTCATAAATTATTAAATCAACCCTTTTTGTACATCTTTGGGAAATATCAAAACTTAATTTCACTTCTAAATATTTTTTACAGCTAATCAAGTTGAAAAAGTATGAAGTTGAAAGTTTGAGAAAAGTTGCTGGATACCTTTCCCATTCATCTTACCATAACTTCATAAAAAATCACCCGATTTACTTCAAATAAAGATTAAAATGCTCTGGGGAGCATATTCTTTCAGATAATGCAAAAAAAAAAAAATGCAAATTCAAAATTCTCACCTTCCGACTGACTATGTCATGCACTGACACATTAATTTCACGCAAAAGTTTTCATTGATAAGAGAAAATGTCATTATTTTCTAATGACGAAAAAACAAAACAACTCCTCATGTGATTTGATTTTCAATTCTGGTGTATTACCAGATAGACTAAGTGGGTCACTTTTATTTCTACCAAACAAACCAGCTGGAAATGAGTCAGTATTGAACGCAATGTCACTTTTGTGTCCACATTCTATTCAAAGTTATTTTGTTTATCTATTTCAATTTCAGTGTGCAATTCAAATTTATTTATATAAATATATATATTTTTTAACTTTAAAGATTCCAGTTTAATTCATTATTAAATTTAAGTTTGACCCTCGGGTGTTCCTTGATTTTCTTCCTTCAGCTTTCATTCAATTGAATGAAAAGGCAAAAGACATTTGTAGAATAGATAGAATCAGCTAATTATTCTTCCATAGATTTAATTCTGATGGGTTTTGTCATTGTGGTTTTTATTATTTTACATTTCTTTCATATTGAATTAGTAATCCTTTTCTTTACAACTCATAACAGTGTAAATAATTTTTTTAATTGGTTGGTTATTTTTTTCCCCCTCCCTCTGCCTCTCTATCTTTTCTTGGTAGTAATGGTAGTTACTTATTTTATAATGACTTTAAAATTGTGCTCCGAATTGGTCACTCCAGTCAGGTTCAGTTCGAATAAAAAATTTCTGCTACTAGGGGAACTTCATTGACACTTATTCTATCCCTTACTATTTGCCCAACACATGGAACACCTCTTTTTAATCTCTAGATCCAGTTACTTGATTAAATACAATAAAAAGTGAACAATTTTTTTTTAATGCTCAATCAACAAATTACATTGTAATTGCGGGATCCATTTTTTCTTTCTTTTAAACTTAAAAAATCGATCAAGTTTTTTATGCTCAATTGTTTATTTATTTATTTATTTTTGGTTATTGCTTCACGTCGAATGTTACGATAGAACAACTATATTATGATAAGTTGCTATTGTCTGGTATCTAGTCCTCCATTTTGTTATATTTCGCATGCATTGAATTCTCATTTGTTCTAGACTGGATTGTTATCATTCAATTGGAATCCATAACAAAAACTTTGTATCAGCTTTCAGGATAACATTTCATAGACTGGTCTAGATCTACATCATTTTTTAAAATAAAAGCTTTTAACTCGCTAACTGCCGTACTCTGGTAAAACTTGTATTTAAAAAACTTAAAAACTTGGCAAAGTCCCAGGTTTGAGAGTTTTTGCCAAAACGAGGGTCACTTAAATCAGTCGATATTTGAAGGACGAGTTTTCTGTCCAAATTTTAAAATATGAGTTTTTCCAGAGTACATCAGTTAGCTGGTTAAAGAACCCCATATAATTCTGCCTTGTTGGATCTAAAAATGCCGTTTATTTTCGGTATGATATTTTTATTTTTTTGATTTGTATTTGTATTGATTTTGTGGGGCAACACAATAGATCACATGTCATCCATACATTATATGGATGTAGGTGGAATCATTACATGGAATTGAAATGGTTTACAGACATTGGATGCCTATTGTATGTCGGAGACATTGTGTGATTCATGTTCTATAAACGGCTGTTATGAATGACGAGAATCGATAAACTTTCCTTATCCATTTCTTGGTGCTGTTTTTATTTGTAACAAAATCTCGGGGTAATTTCATCTCATTTGTTAATTTTCATACAAATTTTAAAAACGACGTACCATGTACCATACTTTGTTTATCTGTGATTTTCTCAAATTTGTCGTCTTCACAAGTCGGATCACAAGTGGTTTTCAATCGGAGACAATGGGAGAATCAGATGAGTTTATGTGTGAATTAACATGAGTCATATCTCCTTTTATTTTAAAGATATTTCTTTGGTATGAATACACATTGTGAATGTATTTAGACGGTCGTCTTAAGAAAATTTGATCTTAATCAAATTGGTGTTCTGAGGTCTACTTAAGCTTAACGTTAACTTGTTGCAAGAGACCAATTCATGCGTGATGACTAATTTCATTCCAGGAAATTAGGACAAGAATGTGTCACGACATTGTCGTGTCTATATAAATATGATTTGAATTTCTATTTATGATGCAAGTATCATCTTTACACTCAAGATGTTTTGATAGTATTGTATACAGAGAGTTGAAGATGTGTTTGTTGTGTGCTGTCGTATTCCAGGATGTTTATAAAACAATAGGCAGACCTTTTTGAAATCCATCTGATCAGTGGTGAAATTTTTAAAAATTTCCTATGTGTTATTTGACACCTTTTTCAATACATGATTCTATGATAAAAGGATGAAAGTGCCAGGTTGTTGGTTGTGAGCTGTGGTTGGAAACGTGTTTGAAATTTTAATGATTTGTTTTATGTTTCAATTTCAAAATTATCATATTATATGGACCTAATCTCATTGAGGATACCAACCAGACACCCACGTTATTCCAGACAATTTGACAGTCCAAATTTCATGTAGACAAAAATGTCAACAAGGTAATCATTAATTGTCAACAATGAAAGTGACAACTGCTTGCACTGCAACATTTGATTCATGATTTTGTTTACAGTTGATTTATTTTTTTAAAATATAAGGTGCTGGGATTATTACCAGTTTTTAATTTTGTAACGAACGTTTGACTATGTATGCAAGAAGAGAGAATAGATTTCCATAGTGTTAATGTCCGTCTAGATTTATCAATACAAATACATGTGCAAGCACCTTACACAGGACGTGTCTTATTTATCAAACCAAATCAATTCACAAGTATAATCCTATCTTCCTTTTCTTCTCTTTCAAGGCTTCTTTATAATTTCTCACAATGTGTATTGACATCTATTTTCCAAAGTGTTAGCATGGAGAAAAGACACCTCTTTCAGTTACCCAATATAATCATAAATGCTGCATAATCGAAATAGTAGAAAACACAAGTGCTATTTTTTAAATGTTTCTATAGAAATCATAGTTTTAGATGAATGACTAAAAACATTTTCACATCCGAGATTGCTATTTTATTTTTTAAAAAAACCCAAAACGTGTCATTGACATTGAAGATAAGTGAAAAACAAAAGAAGTGATGAAACTTGAGTCACGACGTGTTTTATTTGAAGAAAATTGGATAGAGACTGTTGTTTTTCTTAAACACAAGCCGTGACACAATCAAAGCATTGAACAAATGGTTCTATCGGCTTATCCGTTAGAAGTTACATGTATTTTGTATTATTCCACCCCTCCCCTCCCCTCGTCTCCTCCCTCACCACCACTACCTTTGGCTGTAAAGTTTTAGTTCTCAAGAAAAAAATGATTCGATTCTGAACTTCCATCTAGAAATAGAAACAAATACGTACATAGTATCAAACTATAACTTAAAATTTCTTGTGACAGCATCTGTATGGACACGACTTGCAGTGAACACGATTTCTACCACAGTACCTGCCATCTTATCCATTGGGTTTATTCCGAGGACAGGGGGAGTTCAGCTTATTTATTTATTTATTTATTTTCTTTATGTTTTTACTCTATTGCTTACTTTGTGAATTTCAGGTTTTCTCATCTTAAAACTAAAACTTTGATATGGTATTTAGTTTATGGAGTCGATCATACTCCTGTTTTAACAATTAATCTTTGACATTCATGTGTGACGCACAGTTTTTATGTCGGATGATTTGGAGGGGAAAAAAACAAACTGAATTTATATTTATAGTCCAAAATATGAGATTTGGGTCAAGTTGATGTTTTATTGTGGACAACAGATTTCATATCTGACAAAATCTTTTCCGGACCTTTTTATCTTTAAAATGTTCAACATTTTTTTTTTGGTTGCATCTGGTTCACTTTGACATAAAACCTGATTGAGACTACAGTCACATATTAATATTATTTGCAATTTTTATTTATAATACAAGAATGTTTTCTATGCCAGAAATAATTGCCGATAACAATTCTGAATGGTGCACGAGATCGTTTTCAGTTTCTAAGTGATTTGTGACTACGCAATGTGAAAATGGACAAGGTTGAATTTGAATTTGTTCATTTGTGTCATGGAGGTGCTGCAATATTCAGTGGGGGTTTTTTTTCATTATTTTTTTTTTTTTTCAATTCACATTTGCATAAATTAATCTTACCTCATTTGTGACGTCATCATCTTTTTCCTCCCTACTTAATAATAAAGTTATTTGTCATTCATTCTCGATCTTGAGTTACTTTATGTAGATACGTGTAGAACTCTTGGTGGACTCATTAATTGTGAAAATGAATGTGTAGCTGTGATGAAACACAAAGACTTTTTATCAGAATTTGAGACAATATTTTGATCAGAAAGCTTTTACTTCAAATGGATATTGATAAGAAGATTAAATGCCTTCAATTTTACCAGAAAATATTAAATTCAAAACCCTGGCTAAGAGGGAACAGTCAAATGTATATTTAGAGTTTTGAGAAATATTTCTTTCCTTGTAAATCATCTCTCTGTTATTCATTATACATTATGTTATGTTTACATATGTTTGATTTGTGAAACATTTGAGTGTATTCTTCTTAGTGAGGAATGTGCTTGTATCTGAATGAGACTTTTAGTAAGTACTTTGGACAGTGTACTCTTGAAATCTACATCTGTTTTGTTTTAACCAATTCCCCTGTCTTACCTTTTCTTGTAAATCTAGAACTTATTACTATCCCATTTTCTTCCTTTTTACTGGCACTGATATAACCTAAAGGTGTTGCAAGCGCCGTAAAACCATAAATATAATGTAAACATTTGAGTGTATTCCTCTCAGTGGGGGCCGTGCTTGGGTCCAGATGAGACTTATTGGTGATCTCAAACTAAGTACAGTGATGGTATGCTCTTGGAATCTACATCTGATCCGTTTGTTCCCAGTTCCCCTTTGTCTTACTTTTTCTTGGATGTTTTAATTGTAATTCTAGAACTTTTTACTATCCCATTTTCTTCCTTTTTACTGGCGCTAATATAACATAAATGTGTTGCAAGCGCCGTAAAACCCTTAAAAACAAAACAAAACAAAGACAGAAAGCATGTTGGAAACCAGATGTAGGGGAATAGAAGACACAGTATGTACCTCACTGCCCGCTATGGGAGGTCAGGATCCCCTACCAGGGGGAATTTGTTCAAATAGGAAACAGATGTAGATTCCAAGAGCACAATATCAGTGTACAGAGACGCCAACTTTAAATTTGGCTCATAGAAGTTTCAGACACCACTCGTAGGAATTTCAATGCCGAAAGAGGAATTTCTGCACACAAGAAAAAGGAATTGGAATGGTATTTCGCATTGTGTTTACATATTGTATAGTTCTAAATTGATAACTGATTAGAATTATATTATGATACCAAACACATTGCCAAATACAATCCCAAAGTTTCCTTATTTTAAATGAAGTAAAGCGCCAAAACCTAATGGTAGAGATTGTAGTACTGGTGGTAGTGAGGTTGATGTGGTGTTGGTGGTTGTAGTAATAGTGGTAGTGATGATGAAGATGTGATAGTGGTTGTAGTAGTAGTATAGGTGGTAGTGATGATTATATGGTGGTGGTTGAAGTAGTGGTAGTGATTATGATGTGGTGATGGTTGTAGTAGTAGTGGTAGTGATGATGATATGGTGGTGGTGGTGGTTGAAGTAGTAGTTGTAGTGTTGATGATGTGGTGGTGGTATAGTGGTTGTAGTAGTTGTGGTCGTGATGATAATGATGTGGTAGTGGTTGTAGCAGTGGTGGTAGTGATGTTGATGTGGTGGTGATGGTGGTTATAGTACAAATGGTAGTGATGATGATGTGGTGGTGGGGGTTGTAGTAGTAGTTGTAGTGGTAATGATGATGTGGTGGTGGTGGTGGTTGTAGTGGTAGTGATGATGTGGTGGTGGTGGTTGTAGTAGTAGTGGTCGTGATGATGATGTGGTGCTGGTGGTTGTAGTAGTAATGGTAGTGATGATGATGATGATGTAGTGGTGGTTGTTGTAGTAGTAGCAGCAGTAGTAGTAGTAGTAGTGGTAGTGATGGATGTGATTGTGGTGGTTGTAGTAGTAGTGTTAGTGATGATGATGTGGTGGTGGTCGTGGTTGTAGTAGTAGTAGTGGAGGTAGTGATGAAGATGAGGTGGTGGTGGTGCTTGTAGTAGTAAAGTGGTAGTGATGATGATGTGGTGGTGATGGTGGTTGTATTAGTGGCGGTCGTGATGATGATGTGGTGGTGATGGTGGTTGTAGTAGTGGTGGTAGTGATGATGATGTGGTGGTGGTAGTGATGATGGTTGTAGTACAAATGGTAGTGATGATGATGTGGTGGTGGTTGTAGTAGTGGTGGTAGTGATGGTGGTTGTAGTACAAATGGTAGTGATGATGATGAGGTGGTTGTAGTAGTTGTGGTAGTGATGATGTGGTGGTGATGATGGTTGTAGTAGTAGTGGTAGTGATGATGATGTGGTAATTGTGGTTTTAGTAGTAGTGGTAATGATGATGTGGTGGTGGTTGTAGTAGTAGTGGTAGTGATGATGCGGGGGTTGTAGTAGTTGTGGTAGTGATGATGATGTGGTAGTGGTGGTTGTAGTAGTAGTGGTAGTTGCAGTGATGATGATGTGGTGGTGGTGGTTGTAGTAGTAGTGGTAGGGATGATGCGGGGGTTGTAGTAGTTGTGGTAGTGATGATGATGTGGTAGTGGTGGTTGTAGTAGTAGTGGTAGTTGCAGTGATGATGATGTGGTGGTGGTGGTGGTTGTAGTAGTAGTGGTAGTTGCAGTGATGATTATGTGGTGGTGGTGGTGGTTGTAGTAGTAGTGGTAGTGGTGATGAGGGGGTTGTAGTAGTTGTGGTAGTGATGATGATGTGGTAGTGGTGGTTGTAGTAGTAGTGGTAGTTGCAGTGATGATGATGTGGTGGTGGTTGTAGTGGTAGTGGTGATGCGGGGGTTGTAGTAGTTGTGGTAGTGATGATGATGTGGTAGTGGTGGTTGTAGTAGTAGTGGTAGTTGCAGTGATGATGATGTGTGGGGTTGCAGTATGTAGTGATTAGATGATGTGTGGTTAGTATTTGAGTAGGTGATGGTGGTTGTAGTAGTAGTGGTAGTTGCAGTGATGATGATGTGGTGGTGGTGGTTGCAGTAGTAGTGGTAGTGATGATGTGGTGGTGGTTGTAGTAATAGTGGTAATGATGATGTGGTGGTGGTTGTTATAGTATTAGTGGTAGTGATGGTGGTTGTAGTAGTAGTGGTAATGACAATGTAGTGGTGGTGGTGGTGATGGCTGTAGTAGTAGTGGTAGTGATGATGTGATGCTGGTGGTTGTAGTTGTAGTAGTAGTGGTATTGATGATGATTTGGCAGTGATGATGATGGTTGTGGTGGTGTAGTAGTAGTGGTAGTGATAATGTGGTGTCATGGATGTAGTAGTACTGATAGTGATGATGATGTGGTGGTGGTGGTTGTAGTAGTAGCGGTAGTGATGATGATGTGGTGGTGGTTCAGGGGTGAGAATGACTGGTCACTAAAAAGGAGGAAATTTTTCATCGCTTAGATCAAGAACCATCCATGCAAAAATAACCTATAAATTTAAATTTCATTAAAAGTTATTGTGATGCAATCCAAAATGTGTCTCCCAGCAATTTCTGACATCACTCGGAGGAATTTCAAAAACTGAAAGTGTAATTATAACATGGTGGTTGTAGTAATGGTAGTGGTAGCGATAATGATGTGGTGGTGGTTGTAGTAGTTGTGGTAAGGATGATGATGTGATGATGGTTGTAGTAGTAGTAGTAGTCGCCACATACATCTCCTGTATTCACAGATTCACTAATGCCCACATCCCATTGTTTCAAGTTGACCAGAGACGCCAGCTTAAAATTTGGCCCACGTAAATTTCAGAAACAATTCCGATCAATTTCAATGCTTAAACAGGAATTTCTGCAAACAAAATATAATCTATTGAGATCTATAATCATCCTAATACCCTTGTTTCAAATCAAGTAAAGTTCCAAAACCAATTTATGACGTATAAAATATTAAAATGAATGGTAGGTGTGGTGGTAATGATGATATGATGGTGGCTGTTGTAGTGGCGGCAGTAATTATAATGTATGTGGTTGTGGTGGTTGCAGAAGTGGTGGTGGTGATATTGTTGTGTTGAAGGAGGTTGTAGTAGTG
>NC_088363.1:1132011-1179511 GCF_034508935.2 Berghia stephanieae | reverse complement strand
TTTACCAATCATATAATATAATATGTAAACTAAACATAATACAATGCATAACAGAGAGATGATTTACAAGGAAAAAAATATCATCTCCCAAAATTATAACTATACATTCGACTGTTTCCCTCCCAGCCAAGGAACTCCGGCCAGGGTCAGGACAAAATAAGTAATCTCATTCCAAGACAATGACAGGAAACAATTGGAAAAAGGGTATGGGGGGATAGAAGACACAGCAAGTACCTCCCTGCCCACAATGGGAGGTCAGGATCCCCACCCAGGATGATGATGTGATAGTTGCTGACGTAGTGGTGGTAGTTGTGGTAGAGATGGTGATGATGTCATGATGGTTCAGGGGTGAGAATGACTGGTCACAAAAATGGAGTTCAAGACCTATCTATGCGACGATGACGTATAAATTTGAATTTCATAAAAAAATTTATTGAGATGCAATCAAAAATGTGTCTCGCAATAATTTCTGACACCACTTGGAGGAATTTCAAAAGTTGAGAGTGTAATTACACCATATTGTAGTAGTAGTAAGAAAAGATGGCGGTAGGGATGATGATGTGGTGGTGGTTGTAGTAGGGTCGTGATAGGGATGATGATATGGTGGTTGTAGCTGTAGAGCTGTTGGGAATGATGGTGTGGTGGTGGTTGTAATGGATGATGTGGGGTGGTTGTAGTAGTAATAGTTGGTATGTGGTGGTGGAGGATGTATTTGTATTGGTAGTAGAAATGATGATGTGGTGGTGGTTGTTGTAGTAGTGGTGGTAGGGATGATGATGTGATGGTAGTTGTTGTAGGTGGTAGCGGTGCGGATGATGATGTGGTGGTGGTGGTGGGAGGGATGACGATGTGGTGGTTGTAGTAGTAATGGTGATAGGAATGATGATGTGATGGTTGTTGTAGTACAGGTGGTGGTTGTAAAAGTAGTGGTGATAGGGATGTTGATGTAGTGGTTGTGGTGAGCCTTTTTAACCCATAGAGGCCCGGTGTTTACTAAAAAAAATTCCCCTGAGGCCCAGTGTAAGGGGCATAACTCTTAACAAAAAAATACCAACACAAAGTTAAAAAATTATTAAACGAGAACCAAATGACATAAAATTATAATTTTAATTCCTTTTTATAGCCAGATAAATTTGCTTTCGAGTGATATATAACATGACATGTTTTGATTTCAATAAATTGGGGAAAAAAAATATTAAAAAAAAAAAAACTCGTTCCCCGCACCCCCATTCCCGTCATTTTCGTCAATCTCGGACTCCGATTCAGTGTCCGAATCACCTTGATCGGGTGCTAACGCCTCGTCTTGTCCATCTCCACCATCGTTTACATCTTCTCTTTCTAGTTCGATATCGCTTTCATTTCCAAAATCCTCTTCATTGTCTACACCACTCTCCAAAACATCATTTCTAGCGCCACGCAGTAAACTCGTGAGGTACGGGAATGCCATTTTTCTGAATTCGATTACTCACATGCTATCAACGATATAAACGTGCGGTAAAAAGGAAAAGGAAATAGAACGATCGCATTACGTTTACGATGTTTCCGGTTTAGAATAAAACGAAGTGATCCGTTGCAATAACAAAGTAAACATGATCCGTTTTTTCTCGGGGGCCGCGGGCGATGACAGGCGATGCGGGCCTCAACAGTCGCGGGCGACTCCAGGGGAAGCGGGCCTCTATGGTTTAATAGGCGGAATAGTGATGGTGATGGGCGGAGATAAACCACCATTTAGGCGGAAGATTCTCAGCCCTGGTGGTTGTAATGGTGATGGTGGTTGTGGTAGTAGTACTGATGCTGATGGTTGTTGTAGTAGTGGTAGTGATGATGATGTGGTGGTGGTTGCAGTAAGTAATAGTGGTAGTGATGATGGTTGTGTAATACTAGGGGCAATGATGATGTGGTGGTTGGAAGGGGGGGGGAAGGGTATCCTTGGAACAAATTGACCTCACCGGAATTTGACGGAAGTTGCTCGGACTCGGAGCCCGGAATATTTTGCTCCAGACCGCAGTTTTGGCATCACTGCAGTGTACAGTGCAACCCCGATGTAACGACATCCGTTATAGCGACATTCCCTGTATAACGACATGGTACTCGGGTCCCATTTTATTTTACTATATATCATTAGTAATAAAAACCCCTCTGTAGCGACGTACATTTCAGCAAAACCCCTGTATAACGACATTTCTGGTCCGACAAACCTTGAAGGTGTTTGTCTACCATGAAACTGTTCGTAACTATTACAAGTGGTATCTTCCATTCTATGTTTGTTGTCTACTCGTAATAAGCCCAGAGCTAGTTCTTATTGTAGCCAATGAAAACGCTTCTTTTTCAGCCAATGAATAGTCACATTTGTACAACACCGCAGCCAATCAGAAGGCTCGCCTTTCACCCAATGAATGCCTGTGACAGGTCAACACTGGACTGTTTATAAATCCTTTGTCCACTCTCCATTCATTGCCGGTCCCAAGCCCGGATAAACTACAGAGGGAAAATGAAAAAGTATACATTCACTACACAAGACCCAAAACATCTGATATACACACATAGGAAACCTCTCTGTAACGACATCCCTCTATAACGACACGTTTTCCCGGTCCCGACGATGTCGTTATATCGAGGTTGCACTGTACTTAGTTTGAGATCACCTAAAAGTCTCATCCAGACACAAGCATAGATCCCCACTAAGAGGAATACAATCAAATGTTTACAAATCATACATAGCATGTAAACAAAACAATACAGTGCATAACAGAGAGATGATTTACAAGACAAAAAATATCATACCCCAAAACTCATAACAATCCATTTGACTGTTTCCCTCCCAGCTAGGATATCCGGCCAGGGCCTGGACAAAATCAAGTAATCTTATTCCAAGACACAAAGCACGATGGAAAACGGATTTAGGGGGATAGAAGACAGCCCACTATGGGAGGTCAGGAACCCCACCCAGCAAAACTAGCTATACATTTGACTGTTTCCCCTCTCAGCCAGGATATCCGGCCAGGGCCAGGACAAAGACAGAAAGCAAGTTTGAAAACAGATATAGGGGGGGACAGAAGACACAGTAAGTACCTCCCTGCCTACAATGAGAGGTAGGGGAACCCCACCCAGGCTCATTGTTGTAATGGAAATATTCTCAAACAAACGTAAAATATTGTCCATTATAACAATCAAGCCCCTAATTGTGTCCGGTTATCATTATCAGACCTCTGAATACATGCACGATGGCATGAGTAGCAGATAAGCTATAGTATAATTAATCACCCAAAGACAGGTAGAAATAACACACAAGTTCATTCAGCAATATTTATTCTTAAAAACATTTTGGTCATGTGTAGTATATGTATGAACAACAAGATGAATGAAACTGTAATGATGCTTTCAACAATGACAGGACAAGACCTAACCAAAGGATTTCATGATTTCTTCACGGTACAAAATGTATAAAAACAAAATATAATTTACACTGTTTCAAATTCGTACGTAGCAAAAATTACCGCAATATCAAGGGTACTAAGTATTACATATTCGCCAACTTTTCAAAGAGCTAAAATGGGAAACCTTAACGCTGACATCACTCAGGTCTGTGTTGTTTTTTTGCCATCCGCGTTTATGAGTAATTCTGATGAAACTGTATTAACCAGTTTATAAAAGTTCATGGTTACACTAGTTTTGTGTGTTGGTCCGTTTTATTTCCAGACGGCAAAGTTGTGAGTTTCTTAGCAAAGCACAAACTATCTAAAACGCCATGACCCAAAACAGTTGCATGTTTGGGCAATTAGATAATCTAATCTAGATTTAGAGCCTTTTCTGTTCCGTTTTAAATTGCTGGTCAAATGAAGCATGCATTTCCATACATAAAAACAAACAATCCCGTTTTTGTTTTGTTTTTTTCCTAGATTGCCAAATTGGGACAGTTCTGATTTTATGAAGACAGCTGGCAGCTCTGCTATTATTTCTATGTGCACCAATCAAAGTTTTTTCTTCTTCTTCTCTAAAGTTATTATTTCAATAATTGTGGATTGTAAAAAAAGGAGATTCATCGAGTCTGGTCCATTAATTCAACAAATGCTAATCAATACACCCTTACAAATAACAACAAAATAATAATAATTTAAAAAAAAAACAAAAACAAAAAACAAAAACAAAACAAAAGATTTGTTGAAATGAACAACCAATAATACACTGTTATATCCAAGCCTGAACAGAACATCTTACAAAACCTTGATTTTCAAGTTTCTTCAAGTACACGATTTATATCAACGTCCATCTTGTGCCAAAGACAGGGCAGCAAATTCTGCAGTACAAACTTGTGTTTCCCCCCCCCCCCCCCCCGAGAGGGAAACCCCCAATAAATGAATATCCCAAAGTACAAGATGTGGAGTATTTTTCATGTTTTCATTTGGTAAAAAGTGCAGTAGATACGATACATCCATCACGTTTCGTTTGAATGGCAGTATTGTTACCATTGAATGGATTATATCCACAGGTTTCATACCATTCCTATAACTTACAGATGTACTCGATGTTAAAGATCAATTGTTTCTTTGACCCAAACAAGATCAATTTGTTATTGAGAGAACAAAGAATGAGAGGAAGTTCTAGAAAGATAGATTATGTCAAAAGTTTGAATAGAATTTGCTTACCATGCATAGCTTGTAATATAAACAGTCTTGTGAATCAATTTAATTAAACAAATATAAATAATTATACAAGCACTCATTTATGCTTCTAAAAACAAATTTTAACATATTTTTTCCCCCTTTTTGTCAATCAAACATACCTTAAAAACAATATCTCATTGAATCTGAATGACAAGAACATATCTTTTTAAAACATGTTTACAAGAACAAAATATCAATCCATAAAATCTAGAATCCCAGGAACAGACAACCTTGACTCATTTAAGTTCCAAAACAAACAGCCCCTCACTTCCTGTATAGGAATAGAATCTACCACAAGATGTGTTTGTAACATCCGGCAATGACTTTCAAAATGATAAACTGAGGTATTTACAAATGGCTAAAGAATAAAAATGAGAATATTTACAGCAATTGTTCATAACAAAAACAAACAAAAAAGAGAAGAGAGAGAGAGAGAGAGAGAGAGAGAGAGAGAGAGAGAGAGAGAGAGAGAGAGAGAGAGAGAGAGAGAGAGAGAGAGAGAGAGAGAGAGAAAGTCATCAGACTAATCTTCTTCCTCCTCCTCCTCATCTTCATCATCCTCATGTTCGTGTTCCATCTTTGCTTTCTTGGGGGAATCGGACTCGCACACATTCGAAGCAGCAGCAACAGCAGCAGCAGCGACGACAGCCATACCAGGTACATACGTTCCATTTCTGTACGCTGTAATTTCTCTCTCGTATCTCAATTTATCTCCTTGAGCCTGGGCCTCAAACTTTTCCTTGTTGCAACATTTTTCCCATCGTTTGCCCAGTTCTTTGGCGACATCAGCAACGCCCATACTTGGGTTAATCTGTCGGACAGCAGGTCGCTCTTCACTACAGAAGAAGAAAAATGCTGACCTGAAAAAGAGATGAAAATGATAGGACATTTTATTAAAGAACTACAAATATAATAATATCAAGATTATCAAAACAGTATCAAATACAGCATGTGTTTTTTTTTGTTTTTAGGGGTTTTACAGCGCTTGCAACACATTAAGGTCATATCATCACCAGTAAAAGGGAAGAAAATGGGATATTAAAAAGTTCTCGAATTACAATTAAAGCATCCAAGAAAAGGTAAGACAAAGGGGATATTGGTTCAAATAGGAAACAGATGTAGATTCCAAGAGCACACTATCCAAGTACTTAGTTTGAGATCACTAAAAGTCTCATCCAGACACGAGCACAGCTCCCCACTAAGAAGAATACACTCAAATGTGTACAAATCATATATAATAAGTAAATTAAACATAATACAGTGCATAACAGAGAGATGATTTACAAGGAAAATAATATCATCTCCCAAAACTAACTATACATTTGACTGTTTCCCTCTCACTCTCAGTCAGGACCTGGACAAAAACCAAGAAACCTCATCCCAAGACAAAGACAGAAAGACGGAAAGCAAGTTGGAAAACATATACAGGGAGATTGAAGACACAGTAAGTGCCTCCCTGCCCACTATGGAAGGTCAGGAACCCCACCCAGAAATACAGTATGAAATGGTATCAACTATCTAACCAACAGAAGTAGTTGTACATGACATGAAGAGGAAGGAGGAATTCACAATTCAGTCAGCAACATCAAAGCAATAACTTGATTCACATGGATGCAAGTGGATTAGGCCCAAAAAAACAATGGAATTTATTTTGATATGCACCCTATTGTTTCCAAACAGTATTATTATTGGGTTGATCTAGATGCTGGAAATGGATTTATATCCATTTCACAAAGCTGGAAATCGTGCACCCACGTTATTCACCACTTCATAATCCAATGGTAGCAGGTTTCCACCCCATCCACAGTGTTGTGGCTTCCTGACAAAGTCACCCCCCACCATCCCTTAACTCAATGCATGGGTGCCAGCAGGAAGAAGTGCTGAGACCTGAAACTAAAATCTCAACACTTTGCCAAACCTGAAAATGTTCCACCTGAAAATGCGGCCTAAACTTTACTCTTATTTCATCACCGTTTTTATACCATTATTAAATGATTACACAGCAAACATATTGACACAATGAGGAAATTAATTTGATTTGAAAACCAACTTTCACGAATCTACCTCCATACACTGAAAAGTTGACTGAATCACGTTTTCGAATTTTTACCGATGCTATTAGGTTATTTTACTCAAAACACTGAAACCGGAGGTTTTTGACTTGAGACTTCGCGAAACCGGAATTCCGGTATGAACCGGAAAACTGGCACCCATGACTCAATGGGAGATGTTCACAGCAACTCAAGAGTGGTCCTAACAGGTGATGAAACAAACGTACCAAATAAATACAGAATAATTTTCAAAAGGAAATAATTTGGATCATTCTGTGAAAGTAGCTTTAACAGAAAACAAAGTGTCATTTATAACAACAGTGTGACATGTTTTAAAGACCCCTTTCCCTATTCTGATAACGCCTATGCCAAACAGAAGCAGAACCTTTTAAGCACGTCGTAATGTTGTCATAAAGAACTGCAATAGTTCTTTTTTTTTTTTTTTTCACTTTTCACACCCAATGAGTTTTTGACATCTGTTGAAGAAATATTAATAGTATTGATTTATTCTTATAGTGCTTAATTTCCATAATATACTTACACACTATTAGGTATTTAAGGTAACAGAAGTTAAACCCACTGACAAAAAAAAAGTGCGACTGTGTTGAAAGCACTGACAAGTATCCAAAAACATAGAAAAAAAGCCCAAAAATCTGTGTTTTTATTAATTTAAATGCCAAGTTTTAGACACTGATAGATTATGAAAGACCAGTTTCTATGGCTGAAGAAAGTAGATAATAGTGAGAGGTAGGTGCTAGAATGGCCAAGTAATGCCAAAAGCATTGCTGAACAATCTAAAAACCAACAAAATTATTTCATTTTTAACGGGACAAAGGGTTGCTATTTGATAATGTCCAGAGAACAGAAGGAGGAGGGGGGAAGGAGGCAAAGGCATAGAAGTAGAAATGGAAGAGGAAGAAGAATAATCATTCTTTATTTTTTTTTTTTTTTAAATAGGAAAGAAAAGATTAAGAGTTGCATAGAGGTACGAACAGTGCTCTTTTTGGTGCATTGGGGTCTTTGGTTCTCTTCCTCTTCTTGGTCTGGCCGCCAGCAGGTACGTACACAGCCATTTCCCTCTCGTAGCGAGACTTGTCTTTGTCTGCCATGTCTTCAAATCTTTTCTTTTCCTTTGGTGTCATCTCCTGCCATGACAATGAACAATCAAATCGATTTAAATATACATAATATTATTATAGAGAAATTATCAAAGTGACAAATTAGAGAGCAGAAACTGGCGTAAAATAAATATTTTTTTTTAATCTGAAAAGATGTGAATGATAAACTTCCACCTAATGCAGAAAAAAAATACGAAAGTCATCCAAAAAATCAGCCTTCCTCGACAGAGAACAGAACCTCAGACCTTTTCAGGGTGATATTTTCCCCTGCTTCAGCACTGTTTCAAACACACCTTTATAGATAATTCCAGTTAGTTGGTAACTCTCAACACATGGCAATTCTTGGGATTAAAACTCACAAGCAGACCTGCCAACCTTCCCAGAATGAGAAGCGTATTCTATGATCCTAAAAAAAGTGTATTTTTTTTTTTAACAAAAAGTGTATTTCGTCCGCGAAAAAAGTGCGCACTATACAAAAATTTATATAAAATCTAACAATCAAAATAAACTCTAATCTTCATAATTCGCAGCAATCTGTACTTATTACAAAATTATTTGTTTTATCGAGAAAGTAAATAAACTAAATGAGCATTTCAAATTAGTATAAGGCTCAGAAATTAAAATATCTAAGGTGGATATTGCTTTTATAAAACCCTAATAAATGATCAAAAAGGCCCCGGTCATGTCGGTAGTATTGATGCTAGTGTCAGGGGAAAAGGTGGTGGTTGTTGTAGCTATTGTGCTTCAGTGGTGGTGGTGATGATGATGAAGCTGCGGTGGTGGTTGTAGCAGTGGAGCGTTGATGCCATGGTGGTGGTGATATGATGATGATGTATCAAATGAAGTAGTGATGGTGATATACATCTGTTAACCCAGTAAATCAGTTGTAAGTTTTGAGATAAAAAATCTGGGAGAGCGATCTTCAATTCCATAGATGACATTTTTCACCTGTGACAAGCTATTTTTCATTATGTTATCTAATGATCCATGTCTCTCTCACAGTAATTTTAATTATTATGAAGGAAAATAACCAATTTATGTTTAAGCTTATTAGCAACACAGTTTTTAATTTTTCATTGTCAAAGAAGTTAATTCAATTTAATCTCCACTTAAAATTTCTATTTAACAAGAAGTAAATACTAGTGAAAACCAACATTATATAACCAACTGAAATTATAATTGTAGTACAAATTTATAAAACGGGATGCATCATACAACAGCTGATGTATGACAGGTATGTATGTATCATTGCATCAAATGGATAAAATATATACAATTTTTATTTTGGTTAATTACCTGTAATAGATCGGAACAATGATAACAATGTAATAATAATAATAATAATGTTACTTATAAAGCGCTCAATTTCTGAGCAACGCTTTACATTATTATTTGATTATTGACAGCCATATTGAAAGTTTTATATAATCTTGAAAGCTGAGATGGAATAAAATAACACTTTAACTATCTACTTTTACCATATGTGACTTGCCACATGAAACGTATTAGCAAAAGTTTAAATTTGTTCAGGATAGTTAGCCCCTATGTAAAGGGGTGATACTGATTAGGTCTATAATTCACTGTTGTACGTTACAATTTGAAGCAAATTCCTTTGAAAACATTTGTGCATTTTTGCTACGTTAACTACTTGATGTAATTGATATTTAAATGAGTCGGTGCCAGAAGGTCATTCTTTCATAAAACTTCCAACACTATAAGATATTTAAATTCCTATGTTGGAAATTTCGAACAAGTTCCAATTGCCGCTGTCTGACATTTGGTAGTCCGCATTGGATACAAGTTTGAAATTTTAAATGCAGTAATCCAATCATCTTATAACTTCACCCTTCCAATGGTCTCTTCTGTCTATATTATTTATCCAAATGATACGAGCCATTAATCATTGCTGTTTAATATTTCCATGTAATGTTATGGGGAAATCATAGGATTTGCAGACCTCTATAATCTAATTTTAATTAATGGGGCGACAACCTATGTAAAACGCTTGAGTGATGTGGAGAATTATTACATAAAATTTTCTCAAATAAAATATTTTACCTCCACCTTAAACTTTCCAAAATAAAACTATTTAACCTCCAGAATTATCATTATGGTCAGGATATCATTTTGCATCAAATCTATTTGTTCATTTTTTAAATAGTAAAACTGGAGTGTCACGAGAAAAAAAACATTATTGCGGATTGTTGAAATTTACCTTCCATTTTTCTGCACATTTTTTGGTAAACTCTGTGAAAACAACCGTATCATTTGGATGTTTCTTCTTGTGCTCCTCTCGACATGTCTGGACAAAGAAAGCATAAGACGACATACGTCCCCTGGGTTTTCCATCCTCTCCTGCCTTTTTACCCATGTTTGTTGATAATCTGAAGCAAAAAAAATTGATGTTAAATGTTTGTGTGGCTATGTGGTCTAGTGGTATGACACTCTCCTTCGGATTGGAAGGTCCTGGGTTCGAGCCTCGTGCTCGGCGCATAGTTGAGTCCTTGGAAACGACTCTTTACTCACATTCTCTCACCGTACTCAGGTGTAAAATGAGTACCTGGCCGTTAACAGCGTTGTCTTTGTCCCAAAAATTATAATATCGCCTAACAGGCGTCATGTCCTGTCCTACATGTTCAATGTTGCTGTTGACCAGGGACCCCTTGTAAAGCGCTTTGAGCACATTTAGTGGATATTGCGATATATAAAGCTCAATTTTAATTTTTTTAATGTTGGTATAGAAATTAAAACCATATATATAATAGAATCATGGTTTCTAATATGAAAAAGTGAGTGGAGCAGGCACTTATGTTGGTAACAACAAGATATGAAGTGAGTAGAAAAGTGCCAGAAGACAATAGAGAATAAATTTTTTTTCGCGGCGTTGGTGGGGTTTGAACCTGCGACCTTATTGGTACGACAACTCCGCCTGGCAGGTGAGAGCGTGGCTCTACCGTGTGAGCTATCCACGAACACAAAAATATTCGTTTCAAACCCAAGTCATTTCTAGATCCCTCTCTCACCCACTTCTGGGACCGCCGATTCGTTCGCCCACCACCATCGCGAAGTATTTTGACCAGCAGTTAAGCTTAATAGCCAATATTCTCAACACAAACATATAACATAGAAACGATTGAGACATTGAGTATGCTCCGGTGTATGGGGTGAATTTTTAATTCAGAAAAGTGAGTGGAGCAGGCACTTATGTTGGTAACAACAAGATATGAAGTGAGTAGAAAAGTGCCAGAAGACAATAGAGAATAAATTTTTTTCGCGGCGTTGGTGGGGTTTGAACCTGCGACCTTATTGGTACGACAACTCCGCCTGGCAGGTGAGAGCGTGGCTCTACCGTGTGAGCTATCCACGAACACAAAAATATTCGTTTCAAACCCAAGTCATTTCTAGATCCCTCTCTCACCCACTTCTGGGACCGCCGATTCGTTCGCCCACCACCATCGCGAAGTATTTTGACCAGCAGTTAAGCTTAATAGCCAATATTCTCAACACAAACATATAACATAGAAACGATTGAGACATTGAGTATGCTCCGGTGTATGGGGTGAATTTTTAATTCAGAAAAGTGAGTGGAGCAGGCACTTATGTTGGTAACAACAAGATATGAAGTGAGTAGAAAAGTGCCAGAAGACAATAGAGAATAAATTTTTTTCGCGGCGTTGGTGGGGTTTGAACCTGCGACCTTATTGGTACGACAACTCCGCCTGGCAGGTGAGAGCGTGGCTCTACCGTGTGAGCTATCCACGAACACAAAAATATTCGTTTCAAACCCAAGTCATTTCTAGATCCCTCTCTCACCCACTTCTGGGACCGCCGATTCGTTCGCCCACCTCCACTCACTTTTCTGAATTAAAAATTCACCCCATACACCGGAGCATACTCAATGTCTCAATCGTTTCTATGTTATATGTTTGTGTTGAGAATATTGGCTATTAAGCTTAACTGCTGGTCAAAATACTTCGCGATGGTGGTGGGCGAACGAATCGGCGGTCCCAGAAGTGGGTGAGAGAGGGATCTAGAAATGACTTGGGTTTGAAACGAATATTTTTGTGTTCGTGGATAGCTCACACGGTAGAGCCACGCTCTCACCTGCCAGGCGGAGTTGTCGTACCAATAAGGTCGCAGGTTCAAACCCCACCAACGCCGCGAAAAAAATTTATTCTCTATTGTCTTCTGGCACTTTTCTACTCACTTCATATCTTGTGGTTTCTAATATGAAGACAAGATTATACATTATATCTTAAACAAAGTTTCTCAAAATATCCACGAAAACAATATCAATATTGATATTTGAATGCTTCAGATAAAATTTTTTATTAAAGATAAAACAAATGGTCAAGTAAACAAAAGCTTAAATTTAGGGGGGAGGGGGGGGGGGAGAGGAAGGTGGAGGTTGCATGTGATAATCAATAATTTATCATGTACCTAGTGGCATTGTAATGTTTTTCAACAGTCCTGTCTGTTGACTTCTTGCATCTTTGCATGACAATACAAAATACTAATTTTGTTTGTGGTAAATCGTCACGAAAGGGATAGACTTTATAAGGGATGCTGATTCAGGGAGCAATATTTACTGCTCCTTTACTTTATGCAAACAAATTGACTGACCCCTGTCTGTGCTGGACTCTGGTAAAAAGGCACTTTTAAATAAATGTCATGAAGCTAAAGACTGCAATAGGTCGAAAGGGATTTTACTTTGAACACTTTTATCCTGGTTCTTACCGGATGAAGGTTCTTTTTCTAATTGGCTAACAATAACAATCAGTAAGGTTGAGCTTTTGGCTTTCATTCGCCCAGTGATTGGAAAATATATGGAGATTGTTTAACTTACTAAATTCCATAAATATATGGATAATCGGATAAACCTCCTGTATTAAAATTGTGGTATGCATGTAAGATATATACATTTAAAACAATCTCGTATTGATGAATGGTGATTTGTGTAAATAATCTCAAAAAGATTAACATCACACATTCCTCAAAAAGATTAACTATCGCATATTCATATATCAAGCTATTCCACTTTTAAAATTGTAGTTCAATAATACAAATATTGAAAACAGAGTGTATGTAATGTATGTGGTGAGGCAACTTCTGATCAAAGTTTTCTCAGGCAAACGATAAAAGTGCTAGTTTATGGTAAAACTGAGTCTTTAATCTTGATGTAACAACCATCTGCTGCCCTTGTTGGTCTACAACAAAAACTAAGCTCTTTAACGGTACCATAACACAATATCTATTTAGACAGTCCAGTCCACAGGGCTACACTGATATTGAAATAAAATAAGTAATGTTTTGTTGAAACAAATTTCCACGTGAAGAGGCAACGATGATAGCAAAACTTACACAAGAGATATCCAAAATAACAAATAATCATGTGATCAGTTCTTCAGAAATACCAAGAGATCAAATACTGAAACAGTAGGCTAACTACCCCCCCCCCCCCCAGCAAAAAACAAAACAAAAAAAACAAACAACAAACAAACAAACCAAACTTAACTTGGGATACCAAACATTAAAATTCTCTGTACTTCTTATGTTGATAGCCTTACTGCTGTTGACATGTTGTTGGGACAATGTTGAAGCCTTGAAAATACTTGAAAAGCCAAAACATTTTAAGTGGGCTGTACAGAAAGCTGAAGTTGACATGGATGGTTATTGTTCATTTTCTAATTGTTTTGACAACCAAATTAACGGCCACAGGGGTATCATCATTTATGTGAAAGAGGAGATAGGTGCACAAGAAATCACCCTGACACCTGACCAAAAGTTAGCTAATGAGAGTGTTTGGATCGAAGTGAAAGTGAGGGATGGTGAAAAATTACTAGCTGGATGTGCGTATAGGTCTCCAACTAGTTCCCCAGAGAACACCAATAAGTTGTATCAGACTATGCTGGACCTTACTAAGGATAGGGCATATGTATTAATCACTGGTGACTTCAATCAACCAGATGTTGATTGGGTAAATGAGACAGCCTCAGGCAACAAAGCATTAGAATTCTTAGAGTTCTATAGAGACTCTTTCCTCTATCAGCATGTTAAGTCGCCAACGCATTTTCGAGGGGATCAGAAACCAACACTCATAGACCGAGTTTTATCATCTGAAGAGAGCATGGTGAAAAATTTGACTCATAACGCTCCCCTTGGCAAAAGTCATCATCATGTTTTAGCTTTTAACTTTGTGTGTAGCACAAAAATTGAAGTAAAGAAAGAAAGACAGAAAGACGGTATAACTACAAAAAAGCTGACTTTGATAAACTGAGAAAGTGTGTGAATGACAGCAATTTACTTGCCAAAATTCAGGATAAGGATGCAAATGATACATGGAACTGCATCAAAAAGACTGTAGAAACTGCAACTGAGGAATGTATTCCTAAAAGTGGATCAGGCCTGCAGGCAAACGCAAGACACCTGTCTGGTGGAGTGAGATGGCTATGTCTAAGTTACGTAATAAGAAACAGACATACAAGAAATACTTGGGAACACTAGACCAGAGAGACTGGCTAGCCTACACAAGAGCCAGGAACCAAGCAAAAGCGGCGTGCCGGAAAGCAGTTCTAGACTATGAAAAGTCTATAGCGCAAGATGCGAAAAATAATCCAAAGGCATTCTTCTCCTATGCTAAGAGTAAGATGAAAGTGCAAGAAGGCCTAGCCGACCTCAAGGACAGTGACGGTAAACTTGTGTCAGCTGACAAAGATAAGGCAAACCTCCTCAATACATTTTTCTGTAGTGTATTCACAAACGAGAGAGTGGGGGATATTCCTGATTGTGAAAAATCTGAAGTTGACTCTTCTCTTAGTGACATTATATTCTGGTTCGGATAATAGTGACATTATATTCACTTGTAAAGATGTGTGGAATAAGCTTAAAAATTTAGGCTCCTCGAAATCCTCTGGCCCTGATGGGATACACCCATGTGTACTAAAAGAACTAGCAGAACAGCTAGCAGAACCCTTAGCAGAGTTGTTCAACAAGTCACTTAGGGAAGGGAAGCTGCCCAGCATCTGGAAAGATGCAAATGTAACTCCACTTTCTAAAAAGGGTGAGAAGAGCAAAGCAAGTAACTATCGTCCGGTATCATTAACGTGTGTGATTTGCAAAATAATGGAATCCGTGATGAGGGACAAAGTAGTCAAATACTTAATGGAACAAAAGTTGCTGTCTGAGTATCAACACGGTTTTATATCAAAACGCTCATGTACCACTAGTTTGTTAGCTGCTCTCGACTCTTGGACTAGGTATTTGGACAGTGGCATACCTGTTGATGCAGTGTACCTTGATTTCGCCAAAGCATTTGACAGTGTTCCACATCAACGCCTTATTAAGAAACTTGGATCATATGGAATCAGTTCATGTTTGCTAGCTTGAATCTCAAATTTCCTGATTGGGAGAAGACAGCTTGTTAGGGTGAATGGCAGTTTTTCGGACTGGGCACCAGTATCGAGTGGTGTTCCGCAGGGAAGCTGCCTTGGTCCAGTTTTGTTTGTAATATTTATTAACAATCTTCCAGGCGTTGTGGACTCTCTGTGCCAAATGTATGCAGATGACACTAAGGTGTTCTCTAGAGTAGACAAGGAAGAGTTCATAACTCAGCTCCAAAGTGATCTTGATAGCTTGGTACAGTGGGCTGATAAATGGCAGCTTAGGTTTAATGCAGACAAGTGCCATGTCTTGCACTTGGGATATAGAAACCCGCACCATCAGTACACAATGAGAAATCATGACTCTAGCAAGACAGTCATACTTCAGCCTACTGAAGAGGAAGTGTTAGTGGATCAGGAACTGAAGTTCTCTAAGCACATAGAAACCCAAGTAAATAAAGCAAACAGAATCGTTGGCCTCATTAGGAGGTCGTTCACTCATCTTGATAGAGATAACATGAGACAATTGTTCACTGCACTGGTACATCCCCACTTGGAATTTGGCAATGTAGCATGGGCACCATGACTACAGAAAAACATAGCACATAGAAAGTGTTCTAAGACGCGCAACTCGGGTCATTCCGGGATTCAAAGATCTAGAATACACAGAAAGACTGAAAAAGATAAGAATACCTAGCATGCAGTATAGGAGAGACAGAGGAGACCTAATTGAAGCGTACAAATACACACATAATTTATACTATGTTAGCACGAGCCCTCTAAATCTTGATTCCACCAGCACCACCAGAGGACACAGATTCAAACTCTCCAAAGAAAGGTGTTCTCTAAACCTTAGGCAGAACTTTTTCTCAGTTAGGGTAGTCGACAAATGGAACCGCCTGCCTGCAACAGTTGTCGACGCCCCTTCATTGCAGGCATTCAAGTGCCGTCTTGATGCTCATTGTGAAACAGAAAAATACTGTTTGTAAAGTTAAATTCAGACATCTTCCACTATGTGGCATGCCCAGTTTTGAGAGACTTGAATTATATACGTTCACAAATGCACAAGAGCAGATAAAAGGCTGTAAAAGCCTACATAAATCTGGACTTATATCATATCAAAATACACATCCAACATGCATTGTAATTGTATCATCAGGACACAAGACACAAATGCCCTGGGTGGGCATTTGCGACAATGCAGCACTGTAAAATTAGTAGAAGCTAGACAGCCCAGGTATTTTATAAAAGAAAAAATAAGAATGAAAAAGAACTAGATAAGATACAAAAAGCAAACATGGC
Organism: Berghia stephanieae; assembly: GCF_034508935.2. Lineage (NCBI taxonomy): Eukaryota > Metazoa > Mollusca > Gastropoda > Nudibranchia > Aeolidiidae > Berghia > Berghia stephanieae. The sequence goes on along the minus strand of NC_088363.1, from coordinate 1,162,997 downwards.
GATGAAGCATCGAGACCAAGTTGAAGACAACTGGACAAACCTGGGTCCGGATAAAGAAGATCTCTAAAAAACCGAGTCAGATGGAAAAGCGCTGTTGTGGCCCCTATGTTCCACAAGGAATCAAGAAGCTTAAGTCAAGTAAGCCAAGATAAGATTCTGAGAGCAGAGCTTGCTTTAGTATATTTATGGGTTGTTTCCAGCACCAGTCTTGTAAATCCTCCTAATCATCTTTGTTTATTTAAGTTTCTTCCTGTTTTACAATCTATAGAGTACTTGTAGTACAAGACATTCTGGTCATGCCAAAAGTTGTCTTGAGTCGCGTCTTGAAGGTGTTTAGGGTTTTTGCGTTCACTATAGAATCTGGTAAACTTTTCCATATTTAAGTTGTTCTCACGGTGAAACTGTGTTTTCTCACATCGAGTCTTGTTCTTTTTGTGTGTGCAGTTTATTTTTGTTACCTGTTATGTCATGGCCATATTTACATCTTGTTATCGTAGTTTTCTATCATGCCACCCCCCCCCCCCCTTCCCCTCCCACTATCTTCTGGTTCATGGTTGGTAAATTCAGCTTGAAACCGAGTAACCTCCAGGGAGCAAAGGCCTATGCCTGGTCACCAATCGCAGTCCATAAGTATCATTAGTATTTTAGCAATGTATGCATTGACAGTAAACATCAATAAAACTAACAAGCTGACCTAGTCACTTTAAAGAAAAAGGAAAAAAAAAAAAAAAATAGAAGACAAGATGTACAGATTTGATTTTAACCTTTACATTTAACAATTGAAATTATAGTTACAGGGAGCACCAGGACCATATTCAATGAGAAGAAGGTGACAATAACAAATGCATGACAAGGCATTCTTTACCAATAAATTAGCTAACAAGTCTTAAGGAGCACCAGGACCATAGGAAATGTGAAGTAAAATTAGAATGGCAGCAATAACAAATGCATGACAAGGCATTCTTTACCAATAAATTAGCTAACAAATCTTAAGAAAATTTGTTAATTTGATATTCTGTAACTACCGCATTGTCTTTTGTACATCAACAAAAAAAGCGTATCGATTGAATGGTGAAATAGTAACCAAATCACAAATTAAATAGAGATTAATTAAACACCATGTGTTGCCTATTACTCTTATACTTATATCATCATATTGTATGTTTACTTACACATGACAAAAGTTCAAAAAACAAAATCAAAATCAAAAGCCCACACATCAACCCATTAAATCTTTATTTATTACAAATTACGTGTAACTTATTGGTTTGGTTCGCTGGTCCAGTCAATAATATCTACTATTCTAGATCAAAGTAAGGCCATTTCATATCTTATGAGATGAAAACTGAATCAGACTCAATCGCGTATACTATTCATTTGCAGGTTTGATTGATATACTGACTGATACTCATAGAGTTCAAATTGTCTATTATTATGACTCAACAATGTTAACTCTAAAACTCAAACCAACGCAAAATAATGTCCAATCACCATAATTTAAATTGACTTCAGCTATAGGCCTGTAAATGTGCTTACCTAGCACTCAATCTATTGGTTGTGTATGTAATAGAAACAAAATTCACAAAGGGTCGGGTCAGTTCAGTTATGCCGACCCAATTATTGAAGAATGACCAACAGTAACAGATAATCGTCTGCGTTGTTCAAGTTGGCTCATTTAAAAACATAAATTATAGACAAAAGGCTAAATAGATAACAGCACCAGTCAAAATCGCCATAAATTTCTCATTGCGTGTGGTAAAAATAGTACAGGTAAATACAAAACAAAACAAAAAATGAGTAAAATAACTGGGAGGATAACGTTCCCCCCTTTCTTCATCGACTGGTCATACGCCAGTGAAGAATGGCGGACTTCGCAATTCGTTGAATTACGACCTTAAAAAATAGAAATTTCCCAATGTCAAGCAGTGTCATACTAATTGAAAAGTAAAAATTTATTACATATTGAATCAACATTACCTAAAGCCATTGAAGACGTACACTTGCAAACTGATTTACAACTCAAATTTTCGACTCAAAGTCAATGCCGCTCACCGATAACATTGCCTCCTATGGCAAGTTTGCATTGAGCAAACGGCAGCTCTTCACTGCAGACGCAATGGAAGCCTAGCCTTGCCTATGGTAAAGAGAAGTCCAATGCTAAACGAATGGGGAAATATGCCCGGCTTATATCGAAGAAAAAAACAAAATTAAGAGAATACCAGACTAGCGTTATCAATAATTAGCAGCATTGTTGATTTGTAGACAGATGCAAATATGTCGAGTATTTATAAAATTTCAATAAAGAGCCGAAAAAGAATAATTAGCGGACGTCAACTCGGCGGATAAAGGCTCATAGGAATAACATGGCGCTGAATGCCAAGAAAATGAACAAGACGGTCGCACTTTATAATTTAAATTTCATGATAATCATGATATCAGCTACCAATTTGAATGTGCATTTTGATATATTAGAACTTCAACAATTTTTTCAACACATTTTACACATGGCAAACAATATATTTCCATTCACAATGAATAACATTTACTTACAAAGAATATCAGTAACTAATCCAACAGCCACACAGACGATTCAACCAGGAGGGTAGTGCAGGCAAACCAAACGACCCCACGCCAGGGTTGACAGATTATTTTTCAACAAAATGCCAGGGGAAGACTCAAAAAATGCCAAAACACTCAAAAAAAATGCCAAAGTCTGTTGACTCCCACCCCCACTAAGAAAACTACTCACTTTTGATAGACAATTTACTATCATATCCTGGTGGCTTGCGTGTTTTCTTGTCTTTTTTTTATTATTTTTTTTAAAATTATACTAAATTTCCTATTGGGGTAATTTTTTACCAACTGACTACTAAGTGGAGTGAAAGTTAACAGGCGACCATGACGCAAATATACATGAGTTTTGCAGGAGATATTCCCAGAAGACTTACGAGGATACTTGTCGAGGGCTGAATTTGAGTGAATATCTGAGGGAGGCAGGGCTAGTTCAGGGTGCGAGTTTTAAAAGCAAAGTTTTCTGATGTGAAGAGATTTGTGTTCACGCGTTTAGAAATAATTAAGAAAAGGTGTCATTTGAAGTATAATATACAAGAAAAGAAAATGCCAAATGAAAATGCCAAATGCCAAATGATTTTTCTAATGCCAAACGGTTTTCAAAAATGCCAGATTTTTGGAATCTGGCATTTAAAATGCCAAACTGGCAACCCTGCCCCACGCCTGGATGTTTGGGAGTTTGCGACTCGCTCAGCGGCCGCATATTTCCTGTCTGCTCATTGGATAATTTTGGGATCGCGGCAATACTCCCTCCAATGAAAATTGTTCTCAAAATGACGTAGGTTTTGATCTTTGTTTAGGTTCTCCCGGGGACAAATGAAATCGCACAGATTGATCACATAGAAAATAAGGGAGAGGGGAAGGGGAAACGGCTAGCCAGTCAAAGGGGTTTCCCAGTCTTCGATCTGTCGTCTTTCACCTGAAATGATCATTTGCCCTATTGTTTGTATTGTCAGTTACTGTCAGTTTCAGCATAGTGACCCGAAATGAGGTCAAGTAAGTCCACAAGGTTATAAAATAATACACTTAGTGAAACAAAAGACTCCTATTTATATCCGGAAAGTAGTATAATTTATTTTCTTTTACTCTTGGATTATGCACACCGACAGGACGAATAATAATAATAATAATAATAATAATAATAATAATAATAATAATAATAATAATAATAATAATAATAATAATAATAATAATAATAATAATAAGAAGAAGAAGAAGAAGAAGAAGAAGAAGAAGAAGAAGAAGAAGAAGAAGAAGAAGAGGAAGAAGAAGAAGAAGAAGAAGTCCATAACAAAAAAACAAAAACAAACAACAACACCACGATCCCTTCCTACTTTTATATTCGCTTGTTCGAGTGAGAAGACCATAAACTTAAACTTGACCTTTAATATAGCGCAATATCCACCAAACGTGCTCAAAGCGCTTTACAAAGGGTCCCTGACCAACAGAAACACGTGACATGTAGAACGAGACATGACGCCTGTTAGGAGATAATACAGTAGTTATTGTTTCCGACAGACAGCGCTGTTAAACGGCCTGGTGCTCATTTTACACCTGAGTACGGTGAGAGAATGTGGGTAAAGAGTCTTTTCCAAGGACTCAACTATGCACTGAGGGAGGCTCGAACCCAGGATCTTCCGATCCGAAAGCAAAGTCCCAGGTTTGAGAGCTTTTGTCAAGACGAGGTTCATTTAAATCGATCGGTATTTGAAGTTTTCTGGCCAAATGTTGAAAACAGTGTCTTTCCAGAGTACGGCAGTTGTTTTGTTTACAGAGATTGAGCTTTATATAGCGCAATATCCACTAGATGTGCTCAAAGAGCTTTACAAGGGGTCCCTGGTCAACAGCAACATTTAACATATCAGACGGGACATGACGCCTGTTAGGCGAGATTACAATTTTTCGGACAAAGACAACGCTGTTAACGGCCAGGTACTTATTTTACACCTGAGTACGGTGAGAAAATGTGAGTAAAGAGCCTTTTCCAAGGACTCAACTATGCGCCGAGCGAGGCAGGCTCGAACCCAGGACCTTCTGATCCGAAAGCGAGTGTCATACCGCTAGACCACATAGCTGCCGGTTAGAAGTAGATTCAAGAGCAAAATACTAAATACCTTAGCAGCTGGTCTAAAATCGTCTAAAGATTACACACTGGCTCTGCCACAGATTCTCCCATAGTGGGCAGGGAGGTACATACTGTGTCGTAAATCTCCTTATATCTGTTTTCCAACATGCTTTCTGTCTTTGTCTTGGAATGAGATTACTTGGTTTTGTCCCGGCCCTGGCCGGAGTCCTGCCTGGGAGGGAAACAGTCAAATGCATAGTTATTGTCTTGGGAGATGATATTTTTTCCCTTGTAAATCATCTCTCTGTTATGTATTATTATATTTGTTATTTTTAATATATAATGTAAGCATTTGAGTGTGTTCCTCTTTGTTGGATTTTGTGCTTGTCAGGATGAGACTTATAGGGGATCTCAAACTGAGTACTTTGGTAGTGTGCTCTTGGAATCTACATCCGATTCCTATTTGTTCCCAGTTCCCCTATGTCTTACTGTCTCTTGGGTGCTTTATTTGTAATTCTAGAACTTTTTACTATCCCATTTTCTTCCTTTTTACTGGCGCTGATATAACCTAAATGTGTTGCAAAGACACCGTTGCAAGCGCCGTAAAACCCTTAAAAACAAAACAAAACAAGCTACAGATTCTCAGCCAAAAGGGGTACACAATACACACGTCATTTCAGAAGAACTAATGGCGCAGAACCAAACGACAAATTAACCAGTAGATTTTTAACCAATCAAAACATGGATTTTGTGACACACCTCCACACGTTTTCGGACAAATATTTTTGGTTGTTTATAAACAAGAACCAAATGGGTGACTAGTTATCACATGATTTTTTCGATCATAATATAAAAGTTAAGTTTTTTGGGTTTTTTTTTTTTCGTGGCCTTCGTAAAGTTATGGCCTGATACTGACCAAAAAATGACATCAAAATGCCAGTCTTTTGCACAAAAGAAAACAAATCGTGAGTTGTATTCAATAGTTCAACCAATGAAATAACTTGTTTCCATGAGCTCTACTAACGACAACTCACTCGGCGGTGCAAAAACCAAATAATGACGTCAAACTGCCAGTCATTTTGGATTTCAGTATCAGGCTATAACATAACGATGGCTACGATTTTTTTGCACAAGGTTTTCTATGTTGGTTCAATTGATCACGCGTTAGAACAGTAAGTATTTGACTCAGACATATCATACCATCGATAGTAAAGCCTGTGTAGTTTGCTATTTAATTTTAAGTAATCACTGCCATTGTTTACATTATGACGACCGTCAGAGAGGCGTGGTTATCTGAGTGTCTATTAATTTAATTGACTGCCCCCCCCCCCCCCCCCCCCCCCCCCCCCGACATGGTCCGAGTGAAACCGTGGCCTTCGTAAAGTTATGGCCTGATACTGACCAAAAAATGACGTCAAACTGCCAGTCTTTTGCTACAAAAGAAAACAAATCGTGAGTTGAATTCAATATTTCAACCAATGAAATGACTTATTTCCATGAGCTCTACTAACGACAACTCACTAATGACGTCAAACTGCCAGTCCTTTTGGGTAGATCAGTGTCAGGCTATAACATAACGATGGCTACGGTGAAACTCCTTGCCAAAGGGGAATTTCATCCACCGCTTCAAAGGGTCAGTTTGTTTTGTTGTTCTGTGTTTACGGCGCTTGTCTCACTTTAAACTCATTTCAGCCAAGTAAAAAAAAAAAAAAAAGAAAAGAAGATGTAATAGTGAAATTTTTAAAAAGGAGCAAAAAGGAATCTGGTTTTGAAATCAAAATCATTCGAGAAAGAGTAAGGCAACGGAGATTGGTCCATAGCAAGGTAGATTACAAGAGACCATTAATTTACTAAGTTTGAGATTACCTAAAAGTCACATCCAGACACAAGCACAGGAACCCCAAAAGAAGAATGAATTAAAACGCTAAAAACAAACAACCAAACAAACAAAATAATATACAACCAAAACAAAACGAAAAGAACAACCTATTTTTTAAAATTTAAAAACAAACAAACCAAGAACCCAAACAAAAAAAAAAACAATTTTTAAAAAGAAGAAAAGACAAATCAAAAACTAACAAACAAACAAACAAAACCCCCAGTAAATTTTATCGTTGATAACAAATGACAGATAGATGAGATACAAAGGGGGGGGGGGGGGGGGGGGGGGGGGGGGGGGTGTAATCTCTCAAAACTAATAACTGCTTCCCTTTCAGCCAATGACACTGGGGAGGGCCAAAACAAAATCAAATAATCTAATTCCCAAGACAAAAAAAAAAAAAAAGAAAAACAACCCGATAAAGAAAACCCGATAGAGGAGGTTAGAGGACAATTTCAATTTAATCTTAACTGCTTTATTTTTTTAGGCTTTCGACAATAATATTTACAGAATTTGATGACAACAAACCAGAAACAAGAGGAAAGACAAAAAAAAAAAAAAAAAAAAAAGAGAGAGAGAGAGAGAGAGAGAGAGAGAGAGAGAGAGAGAGAGAGAGAGAGAGAGAGAGAGAGAGAGAGAGAGAGAGAGAGAGAGAGAGAGAGAGAGAGAGAGAGAGAGAAGGGAAATAATTTTTTTAAAAACACAACAGAAGTGACCTCTCCGCTCACAGTGTGAGGTCAAAAAATCCCCACCCCAAGCAAACACACACGCCCGGACCCCATCCCATTCAAAAGGCCGCATTCCGAAGCGAGGACAATAAGCCTCGCGGAAAGGACAAAGCTCTGCCGCACACTTACAAAACGCCATTTTTACAAGTTAGTTAAAAAATTTTTTTTTAAAAATAAAGAAAAAACATCCAAGACTTTACTTCAATATCGTTCAAAATGACATACAACTTGTCAAAATCCTTTAACCCCGAGACTTAAAAAGAAAAAATCGTATGTGACGTCAAAGAAGTCTCGGGTTTAAGGATGTTTGACGACAAGTTAGGGATCGTTTTTGGCAGAACGGCGGAAATGGTGAGACCCGGGTGGTTGGTTGGTGTGGAATGCACCGGCCCTGGAGGAGGGCGGCCAAAAGATTGACAAGTCTTTCAGTCTCACTGAAGTCTTGCTATTATATGTGACCCACCGCCTCAAAACGGTATTATGTCCAGGTGGATATGGCCCTTGAATTAAAAAAAAATTGTAAAAATAAAAAAAATAAATTAAAATTCCCCTTATTCATATTCATCCCATAGGGGAAATTTGTCTCTGGGCATTCCAAGGGAAGACTGGAATAACCCAGGCGTCAACCGCAATGCAGCACCGCAAATTGAGCTAGGGCGAGGTGACTTGCTCAAGGCCGCACAGCGCAGTGGCGGGCGATCGAACTCGATACCTTTCGGATACGAAGCAAAGACTGTACCGCTGAGCCCTTTATTTTAGAATAAGAATGGAAAGAAAAATGATCTTAGGGTTTTTTATTTTCTACGTAAGAAATTGTATTATTTCTCACATTTAATGTGAATGTGGAGCAGGATGTCACACATGTTTTGCAGGACTGTACAAAGTACAATGAGCAAAGTAGGCTGACCATTTGGTCTGATATGGGTCCCAGCACGAGCTAGGGAAGACAAGAGCTTTCCTGCATCCTGTTGACCTTCAGCCATAAAGACATCATGAGGAGAAAGAAGAAGAAGAAGAAGAAGAAGAAGAAGAAGAAGAAGAAGAAGAAGAAGAAGAAGAAGAAGAAGAAGAAGAAGAAGAAGAAGAAGAAGAAGAAGAAGAAGAAGAAGGAAGAAGAAGAAGAAGAAGAAGAAGAAGAAGAAGAAGAAAGAAGAAGAAGAAGAAGAAGAAGAAGAAGAAGAAGAAGAAGAAGAAGAAGAAGAAGAAGAAGAAGAAGAAGAAGAAAGAAGAAGAAGAAGAAGAAGAAGAAGAAGAGAAGAAGAAGAAGAAGAGAAGAAGAAAGAAGAAGAAGAAGAAGAAGAAGAAGAAGAAGAAAGAGGAGGAGGAGGAGGAGGAGGAGAAGAAGAAGAAGAAGAAGAAGAAGAAGAAGAAGAAGAAGAAGAAGAAGAAGAAGAAGAAGAAGAAGAAGAAGAAGAAGAAGAAGAAGAAGAAGAAGAAAGAGGAGGAGGAGGAGGAGGAGGAGGAGGAGGAGGAGGAGGAGAAAAAGAAGAAGAAGAAGAAGAAGAAGAAGAAGAAGAAGAAGAAGAAGAAGAAGAAGAAGAAGAAGAAGAAGAAGAAGAAGAAGAAGAAGAAGAAGAAGAAGAAGAAGAAGAAGAAGAAGAAGAAAGAGGAGGAGGAGGAGGAGGAGAAGAAGAAGAAGAAGAAGAAGAAGAAGAAGAAGAAGAAGAAGAAGAAGAAGAAGAAGAAGAAGAAGAAGAAGAAGAAGAAGAAGTTTTATTATTTCTCCATAATTTAACCCTTTCCCTACCAACATGAGGAAAATTGTCAGATAATTGGTTTCGATACAACCAGCACCTTTCGAAGTCAAATTAAATTTCTTCTGTTTTTCAAACATTTTGAAGATAAATGTTTGACATTGATTACCATTAAAAGTTAAAACTGCGATGTAAGAGTTTGGTTTGTTGAACAGCTTACTTACTTACTTCGGCCGCCCCTTGGGGCGCCCAACATAAACCACAAGTCTTCGCCATTCTGTCCTGTCCTCTACAAGCGTACGCAGCTCCCGGGTGTTGTCCATTCCTGTGTCATCTAGCAGACAGTCAATGTATGTATTATTCTGCCTGCCTCTGCTTCTGGTTCTCTCAGGAGGTTCCCGTAGCACAAGACTGCTTGCAATCTCCTCATTGTGTCTCCAGCAGTGCCCCGCGATTTGAACAAAATCGCACACAACATTGATCATTGCTTTTTTAGTTTGAGCAAAATATTTCTACTACAATCTTGGGCGGGTTTGGCTTTTCGTGAAAAAGATACGAGAATATAGTGCGAGGCGGTCCTTGGCAAGCTTAAGGACCACGGTCCTACGGTCCCTGGGAAATGAAAACCGCAAGGACCGGTCCTAGGACCGGCGGTCCTTTTCGACATTGAACATTCTTGAGAGACCGTTTTGACCTTTGGGACCATGGGATCGTTCATTCTTGAACCGTTAAAGACCGCTACACGATGAAAACCGTGGTCTACAGGAGTAAAACACACGGAGTAGTCACACTCATTTCAAATTGTAACCTAATTAGAGAAGAGGGGCGATGCCTTCTTTATTTGATCACAGTACTTCATTGTTACTTCGATAATTTAGCGTGAATAAAATTTGAAATTTATCCCCATTAACGGAGATAATGGAATCACCCAAGGCGTTGATTGAGTTGTTCGTGGCGTTTATACACACACGCAACTCCTACCCCCCCCCCCCCCCACACACACACACACATGAGAGGGCAGCGAGCATTGAAGAGTAAGAGAGAGACGTGAAGTTATAATGAGAGGGGGTGGATGCGGTAATAAGTAATAAGTAATAAGTGGGGTCGATGGTGACTTTTCGCCAGATCTAACAAACCCAGCTACCCATTCACTGCTGAGTAGACAGGGATTCAGAAAAAAACTCGACTGCACCCGGGATCGATCTCTGGCCCTTTGCGTATAAAGAGAGTGCTCTATCAACTGAGCTATCGGGGTCCCCAAATATTCTATTGGACCTTTTAAAAATACAGACGTTATAACTGGTTTTTTTGGAAGGAAGAAACTAATGAAACTCATATTATTTGATTAGTTAAAACACCAAACGAAATTTTAATATTATTGTATTATTTTAAATGACAACAATGCGATAGAAAGGAGTGGCGACAAGAGATGGACAAAAGAAAACAAAAAATCAGACTTGCAACTTGCTAGGTTTGAGACACACACACACACACACACACACACACACACACACACACACACACATCTTTAGTAGTCACATACATTTCAAACAATAACCCATTAGAGAAGAGGGGTCATGCCTTCATCATAGATCATTGTCATTGCGATCATTATGGTGTAGTAAATTTTGAAATTTACCCCGTATAATGGAATCGTCCAAGGCGTGCGCCTCCTGTTCCCCCCATCTCACACACGAAAGGGCGGTTTGCGGAGTGGAGGGAGGTGGTCGTCTGCCTCTATGGTCGTCTGTGTCGTTTAGTGTATGGCAAAGGGGGGTGGGTGCGATTAATTAAGTGGGATGGGTGGTGATTGGTGGAAGATAGGCAAAGGACCGAGGCAACGAATCGCTGGGGAAGTAGTATGGCGCCAGACCGTTGAAAGGTGATAAGAAGTGAGGACCGCCGGCGGTCTTCCTCTTTGGGACCAGACCACGGTTCACAGCTAAAAGACCGTGGGACCGGTCCTCGGTCCGGTCCTCAGCGCGGCACGATACGAGAATATCAGAAAGGAAAGAGTTAACCCAGACTTATCAACTACTACGAAAAATTCGTAGTATTACGAAAATTTGGTTCCAATTTCAGACCTTCTAAGTCATTAAAACTTATTGAAAATGAAAGTTGGTGCTAGACTACATACTTTTAAGGATTTTTAAGTGTTATTTATTCCTTGTCAAAGAAAATTGTTGATCTATAAAGTTAACGCTACCGACTACAATTTTTATCTCCTAAAATACTACGATTAATTTTTTTTTTAAGTAGGCAGGTCTGAGTTAACGGATTCAATAGTCGTAACGTCACTTCCTTCCTAATGACGCATGGTAACTTAGTAACACTGGCTCTAAACTATCGGAACAATGGCGGACGCCCTTATGAAATATTTCTCCGACGAGCATAGACATGTATCCAGAGGAGGAAAACATTATAAATATGATCTTGTTTTGACTTTTATACATTCTGATCACAGGACATATGAAAGGTTCTAGCCAGCTTGAAGAATAAAAAGTAATGATATTCTTTGTTTAGAACCAAGATGGCCGCCGTTGCCGGGTGGCGTGACATCAGACTACTGAATCCAATTCTCATATCCCTTACCCTTTGGCCTTTGACCCCTTAGTTCCTCCCGTGTCTTTGACACAGTCGGCTGTCCGTCCAAATTCGCCATTCCTCCGTCTTCGACCCGTTGTCCTCTTTCACCGGAAATGATCATTTATTTGGCCTATTGTTTGTGTTGTCAGTGCCTGTCAGTTTCAGCACAGTGACCCGAAATGAGGTCAAGTAAGTCCACTAGGTGATAATATAATACACTTCGTGTAACAAAAGACTCCTAGATATTTAAATCCGGAAAGTGGGGGTCCCAATAGCTCAGTTGGTAGATACTCGGTTCACACGCAAAGGGACCAAGATCGATCCCGGGTGCGTCCTATCCAAAGGATAGCAAGCAATTGCTATTGTCCGTTTCACGTTATAGAAACCGGGATAAACTCCGGCTCCATGGGCCGAATGGCTCTGAAGGACTACTTTTTAAATCCGGAAAGTATGATAATTTTTCTTTTTTTTTTTCTCTTAGTATATATATCTATCTTTATGCACAGTAACGGGAATATAAAAAAATGACAGATAACAATGTCCATTACAACAATGTTAAACTAGGCCCATAAGCGTGTACGTGTTCGGACGTCGATAGAAACATATCCCCTGTTGAACATTTTGATTGTTTTTGTTTTTGTTTGTTTTTAAAGGTTTTACGGCGCTTGCAACACATTTAGGTTATATCAGCGCCAGTAAAAAGGAAGAAAATGGGATAGTAAAAAGTTCTAGAATTACAAATAAAGCATCAAAGAAAAAGTAAGACAAAGGGGGAACTGGGAACAAATAGGGATCAGATGTAGATTCCAAGAGCATACCATCAATGTACTTGGTTTGAGATCACCTATAAGTCTCATCCGGACACAAGCACGGCCCCCACTAAGAGGAATACACTCAAATGCTTACATTATAAATTCAAAATAACAAATATAATAATACATAACAGAGAGATGATTTACAAGGAAAAAATTATCATCTCCCAAAACAATAACTATGCATTTGACTGTTTCCCTCCCAGCCAGGACAAAACCAAGTAATCTCATTCCAAGACAAAGACAGAAAGCATGTTGGAAAACAGATATAAGGGGATATAAGACACAGTTTGTACCTCCCTGCCCGCTATGGGAGGTCAGGATCCCCACCCAGGTTGAACATTTTCACAAAATGTAATTTTGTATGTTTGAAACAGCATGTTACTATAAATAGTAACAAAGTTTTTAGACGGGATTTCAAAGAAACTATAGCTTCAATCAACTTCAAACTTGGCAAAAATTAATTTGTGGTAATGAAGATTATTTAGACGTGGAATCAGGGTTGCCAATTTGGCAGATTTTCTGCCAAATGTCCTTTTTTTTTGGCAGAATTTGAAGACGTCTGGCAGAGAAAAATCGGTTTGGCAGTTTGGCAGATTTTATTTTCCGAGGCCTAGGAATGACTGTATAGGTCTACTCCACCTTTTTCATGGCAATTTTTATGTATTAGTGATTTTTTTAAACTTGGGAAATGAAAAAAAAAAAAATTATGACATCGGCCTTGAGCATTTTTTGTTTAACAAAACTGGTGAGTTTTCAAAGGGGGTACTATAGATAGTTCGAAGATGACGTTACTCAAGCCTTTGTTATTGTATTTTGCCATCCGCGTTTGTGAGTTATTCTCACTGAACTGTATTAACCCGACTATAAACGTTCATGGATACACACAGTTTTGTGTGTTGGTCCGTTATACTTCCGGATGGCAATGTTATGAGCTTCTTAGTCTTAGCAAACGCATACTATCTATAAATAGTACAGTTTGGCAGATTTTTGTGGTTTTTGGCCGATTTTTAAAATCCAGTTGGCAGAATGCCTGAAATTAATCTGGCAACCCTGCGTGGAATCCTATTGATATTGCCACACATGACACACAAAATGATGGTGCTTGTTTTCATGTTCATTTTAAGTGTGGTGTTGTCACAATTACTCCATGAGGAAAATTAGATCAAAATGTTACAAACTAAATGGTTATGTGGTCTTGTGGAATGATACTCTCTTTTAGATCGGAACGTCCCGGGTTTGAGCGTCGCTAGACTCATAGATGAGTACTTAGAAAAGGCTCTTTAACTTTACTCACATTCTCTGTACTCAGGTGTAAAATGTGTACCTTGCATGTTAAAAGCGTTGTCTCTTTCGGCAAAAATGGTAATATTGCCTAACAGTTCTACGTGTTACATGTTGCTGTTGGTCAGAGACCCTCTGTAAAGCGCTGTGAACACATTTAGTGGATATTCCGCTATTTTTAATTAAAAACCTTTATTATATCCAGCTCGGGATTTAGCCGTAGTACTACGGGAATTTTCGTGGTAGTGAGGAGGTCTGTTATGATGGGTATCAATATTTTATTATTTTTTTAATGAGAAAAACTGATTGGAAATGTAAAAGTGATGGTGATAGTGGTAGTGATAATGGTAATGGTGGTGGTGGTAACGGTGATGATTGGGGTGTAGTGATGATGGTAATATTATTATTGTTATTATTATAGATATTCTTCTTATCATTATTATTATTATTGAACGTATTGATGGTATTACGATTGTTGTATTTTTGTGTGATGTATCAGTTTATTTTTTGGTTCCATTTACCTTTTTTTTCTTTTTCTCTTTCTTTTTCTTTTTTTCCACTATCATGTATGTTGGCATCAAATTGTTGATTTATTGGCGAAAGCCTAAGATTGAATAAACTTTGCAAACTTTGCTATTGATACTATGCGCTTAGCTAAGAAGCTCACAACATTGTCATCCTGAAGTATTACGGACCAACGCACAAAACTATGTGTAACCATGAACATTTATAGTCTGGATAGTATAAATACAGTTTAGTGAGAATTACTCATAAACGTGGATGGCAAAAAAAAAAAAATAATAACAAAGACCCGAGTGACGTCAACTTCATTCTATCTATACAAAGGTTGATTAAAAAAAAAAGTTTAGGGAAAAAAGAACAAGCAAATCACTTTTATGAATAGTTTTAATATCATAATTATATACTGTATTTAAAATTTACAATTGGAATGTTCATAACGCACAATATAAAAAATTCATTTTTGCTTCTAAAAATTTCATTTCAAAAAGTTACACATCTGCATAAAAATAGAAAAAAAAACAAATTATTTCTTTAGGAATGTTGCTACCAGTGACAACCACTGACATTTCACAGACTACAAACATTCACCTTCTGAGAATAGATTCAACCATAAATCTGCCCTACTCTGAAAAAAAAAAGTATCTAAAATGTTGGCCAAAAAAAAACTCGTTCTTCAAATATCGATTGATTAAAATGACCCTCATCTTGACAAAATCTCTCACACCTAGGACTTCCGGAAGTCCCAGGTTTGTGAATTTTTGACAAGTTGAGGATCATTTTAATTGATCGATATTTAAAGGACAAATTTTCTGACCAAAATTTTTTATACGTGTTAGTTGCTTTTTTTTTCAGAGTTCGGCAGCTTAGGCACATAATTTTTTTCACATATTATTTTTTTTCATCAGAATATCCTTTCTAAATTTTTAACTTCTTAGGATTCAGATGTACGTTCGCTCACAAGTTTTGAAAGCAATGCCGTCATCCATCCCTCATCCATCTAGGATGGTTCATTTGCCATGTTCTTCCTTTTCTTTTCTCATTTAAAAATCTTACATTCACGCATGCATTCTGAACGACAGGACGTATGATACAATATTCTGATGTTTTGTGTTTGTTTATAAGGGTATTACGGTGCTTTCGACACATTTAGGTCATCTCAGCAGCAGTAAAAAGACAGAAAATAGGATAGATAGTCAAAAAAGCTTAGATTCACATGAGGATAACTAACACAAAGGGGAATAGTTCAAATAGGGAACATATGTAGAGAACTATCACCGTACTTAGTTTGAGATCACCTAAAAGTCTAATCCAGACCCAATCACAGGATCCCACCAAGAGGAATACACTCAAATGCTTACAAAACATGATATTAAAAACTAAAAAATTATATTACAGTACACAATAGAGAAATGATTTACTACGAAAAAATTATCATCTCCCAAAACTAATAATATACATTTGACTGTTTCCATCTCAGTCAAGGACTCCAGCCAGGGCCAGGACAAACCAGGTAATACATCTCATTCCAAGACGAACATAGAAAGCAACTTGGAAATATATATAGGAATATAAGGTGATAGAAGACACAGAATGTGACCTCCTGCCCATCATGGAAGGTCAGAAGAACCCATCCACCAAAATTCTGAGATTGAAAAAAAAAATCCCAACTTGAAAACTTCATTTTAATCTCTTTCACATCACATTCAGATCCACTGTATCAGACATTGTACATAGTAAAATATAAAAATGTATATGATTCAAAAACGGAATGTTCTAACAACATTATCAAAATGTAAAAATGGAATGTTCATTTTATACACAAATTATAGTCCAAAACAATTTCCTCAACCAATTGTTATGCAACGTTTTTTTTTTTTTATGCATCAATCAATACTGCAGGAAATAATCATTTTGAGCAATCTAAAATGATAATTTTACATACATGAAATAGCATGGTATATACAGTATACATGAATGGTCTTACTACAGTTAAAATGAAAAGTTTAAACCGACAAGAATCACAATTTCTCCACCTACTCGTTATCACACACACATCCACGACACACACACAAAAGCTAAAAATCAAAATCAAAATTTGCTCTGTACATTACTGATGTTACACCAGGGTTGCCAATTCAGAGGGCAAAAATTTACTAACTTATGCGCAAAAACATTGACTAACCTCAATCTGAACACTGAAACTCAGTGAAATGACACAATGTACCTACTTACTTTTCAATAAATGACACGACAGAATAACAAATAGGGCAAGTGTGATTTTACTTTAATTCTTGCTTGCTGGATGGAGGTTCATTATCAAATTGGCTCGCACTCCGTAAAGTCTAGCCTTTGGCTTATACTCGCCGAGTGATCAGAAAAATATACAGAGGTCTTCTAACTTATTGAATTCTGTAAATAGGTATTCAGAAAATCTGCAACGCTGGTACTTTGTACTGTTTTGATCCATAAAATTAAAGGTCAACAATGGTTATTTGGAGTGGTAGACACTTGACTTCACTCAAAACATTTATGAAAGTTAAGAATGTTATGCATTAAAAAAAAAAAAAAGAATAAATAAATAAATCGAAACAAACCCAAAACCGAAAAAATTAAAAAAATAAAATCTCTAGATTTTGTAACTCAGCAAAGTGTTAATTGCGAAACCTGGTTATCTAGTATTGAAATAAAACAGACCTGCCAAATTGAAACTTAAAATTTAGTAATTTCTATGTTAATTTTTAGTAATTTGACAAGGAAATTAGTAATTTCTGTAATCGTATAAGAACAACCACAATTTGACATTGATAATCATTTCAACATTACATTGTCATGCTTATGCAGTGTAGAAATGCTTTATTATTGTTATTTTTATAATCATCATTATTATTGTAGTCATTATTATTAATATTATCATTATTATTGTAGTAGTAATAGTAGTAGCAGTAGCTCTTCTTATCATTATTATTATTATTTAAGCATTATTGAGAATCAAAATTCGTAACTTGCCATACAATTTCATATTTTCATAATTGACCATAAAATTTGTCTAAAATCCAAAAAATTAAGAAAAATTCCTAAGATTCGACAGGTATGTTAAAGCTTGATGTTCAAGGACATATTATCTTTTATTTCAAAATAGATAATCAGGGTTCGAAACTAACACTTTATTAATTTAATATTGCCAACGCCTACAAAAAAAGGGTAAAATCCGACTGTTTGGACCTTATGGCTGTGAAGGACTACGGCTTTCATTTGATGTATATTAGTATTAGCAAACAAATCTCTAAATTCAACTGTTAGATTGGGTGCATAATATAATTTGACATTTGGAAGACTAACGCTGTCAGTCATGATGACACTGTTCAGGCTGGTCGAAGTTAATTAAGGAAGAATTCTCCAGATTCTGAATGGAAACAACAGATTTAATATCGTTGAATGGAGGACGACTTGACTGAAGGATTCGTATCAATTTTTAAATATATATAAATGGGAGATGGTCCAATTGATTTTGCTTGAAATACAAATTTAAAAATTGGATTATTTGCTTTGAATATAACCTTGAGAAGAAGTCAGTTTAAAGTTAAAAACTATTGCAGGTATTATTTGTTTCTCATTTTTTTTTTTTTTTTGCTAGCTGCAGGGGTGAAATTTAAGTTTTACAGATAATAATTAGTTAAGATAAAAAACAATTGTGTGTCTTTATTATTCTATTTAATCAACCAGAAAATTCAGCACCTCTGAACCTCGTATAATCAATACTCAATGCAGTGCTGCAAACCCAACCCCATCTACTAAATGTGTGTATAATGCCAAAATGAATAAAATTTTTCTTAAATGCGTAAAATCCGGAAAAAAATAATAAGCACTAATTCTGATGATGGCCTATGAGACTGTACTAGTTATATCATAATCAATATTTGAATTAATGAATAGACTTACTCTTTATTGACGATATATACATAGTGTTGACTACCAGAATCAAGGTATAAATAAATAGATCCAATATGACCCAGCCAGAAAATATTTTTAATTTGAACTTGGAATTTGAATTTGGTCATTAAACAAATTAAGTGTTTAGGTACACTAAAAGAGTGTATGATTTAAAAACAAAATCTAATGATAGAAATTTAATGATGCGTACAATCCTCAGAAAAATGTGTCAAGGCGTAGGATGAATGGAAATGGGTAAGAATACACACTTTTAAAAAACAGAAGAATGGCAACATTGCTTCACGCTTGTCAGATTATGTCATTTAGTTAAGCTGCAAAACGTTTTCTGGTTGTTCATTAAGAAAAGATTAAAAAAAAAAAAAATGTTCTGGAGAAATAGATACAGAGAGAGAGAGAGAGAGAGAGAGAGAGAGAGAGAGAGAGAGAGAGAGAGAGAGAGAGAGAGACAGGAATTCCAGGAGTCATCAATGATATAAGCACCAAATCAGAAAACAATAATAAAAAATTGGTTTGGGATTACAAGAAAAATGACAGCGAATATTGACACGATGAAATGAATATTTTTACAACCTTATAATTATAACATTGTACAAAATTAAGAATCAATTAATACATAGATTGCTGCGGTCATTGAATAGAACAACAGTCTACAAAAACGCAATAAACAGCAAGACACAAAAAAAGTAAACAAGGTAAAAAAAATAAAATAAAATAAAATAAAAAACAACACAAAAGTTTATGTGTTAATTTTTTTTAAGGTTTCTTTTGTTTATTTTCCGGGTTAATTTTTTTCTGTCTTGTTTATTACGTTTTTAAAATTTTTGTCTACTCAATGACCGCAGTAATCTATGAAAATCGAGGACTGACACATACACCCATAAAAAAAACAAACAAATAAAACAAGATTGGGACTGTCACGTTTTGGATTGAAATAGAATTTCTAAAAATAGTTCTCAATGTTAAAATGATGATCTGTGATTTATATACAACAAATGAGATTGGAGTAGCAAGAACTCTTGATCAATATGCTTTTTAACACAATTCACACCTCAAAAAGAATAACACGACTGCTCTTCTTTGATAAAATACATATTTGCCCATTTTGGCCTGAAAACGTTGTACTCCAAACATTAATATTTTTTTTTGTTTAAAAAAAAATGTATTGGCTTTAGAAGGATTTTGAGCCCGAAACATTCTGTCTTTGGTATTTTGTTCTTTTTCACTGTTATATTAATTTTTTTCACAACCTCTAACATGTCAGTATTTCTTCTACTTCATATGTTGGTAAAATGACTCCTAACTTGACAACATTTTAAAATCTAAGAAGGCAAAAGAGGTTTCTGGTTTAAGAATTTTTGGGAAAAAATAGTTGTGGTCAAAGTTTTCGGGCCAAAATGACAAACAAAAAAAAAAAAAAAAAAGAAGAAATTGTTTAGCTGGAGAACGGTACATTACCTGGCACCAACAACTCTTACTTTATCTACTTATCGCCTTTTTTAAGAAGACAAACTGATTCAAACATCCAAAATAATTGCACAGTCACTGTGAAAAATGAACTATAAAAATTTGAGGAGTGAATGAACACAATTTATCCTTTTCTTTCTTTCCTTTTAATTATTAGAAAAAAAAAATTTGATACCAAATCATCAAAAACATTTTACAGAATCAATCAGATGAGTTCAAAAGTTGAAATATTGAATCAAATGAAAGAATAAATTAATTGAGTGAGCAATGACAAATGATTCTTCAAGCCAATGAGATCTTTATATACAAAATACTAGAATGAAATTATGAGGTCTACAATGCAATGGTCACGTTGGTCTAGAAAGTCATACCGTCGTTCCGATAAGGCGGAGGGCCCCTTTTCTCTGTCTGTGAATGAAGTTCAAGTTCCTCCATTTCTACAGCGTCTCTGTATTCCGTGAGTTCCTTGGAGATTTTTATTCTTGTGTAGTTAGCAGCAAGAGTGATGAGAAAATGTATCTATAAGGTAAAAAAAAAAAAAAAAAAATTAAATTTACAAAAGCCTGATAGAAATATATAAATAAATAAAAAAGTAATAATAATAATAATAACAACAACAACAACAACAACGATAAATCTATAACACAATTTAAGAATGTCAACCCGAAACCTTCAATAAAAAACGAAAAAAACAATACAAAAAAAAAAGTCCCAAAACAAGAAGGCTTTGAGACCAACCCTGTATAAGTGATCTAATCTGTCATGGATAATATATGTAAATGTTGCTGCTCGAGACTCCAAGAAATAAACAAATGTGAAAACAATGTGTTTATTCATCTTAACAACGCCACTACCACATTATCTCATTCATCCTGTTTTGTTGATAAAGGTGAAACCCGAAACGTCCATTTTATCTGTTTTCGTATAGTAAATTGAAGCTTACATTAAATTTCACATTGTTAATTATTTCATGGATAATATAGAATT
This sequence comes from Berghia stephanieae, assembly GCF_034508935.2. Classification (NCBI taxonomy): domain Eukaryota; kingdom Metazoa; phylum Mollusca; class Gastropoda; order Nudibranchia; family Aeolidiidae; genus Berghia; species Berghia stephanieae. Next base: position 1,142,454 of record NC_088363.1, on the reverse strand, counting down.
TATTTCCAAAATAGGATTACCGTATCGTAACTATAATGTAAATAAAATATATTTGAAAAATTGAGCTTTTATATAGCTAAATATCCACCAAATATGCCCAAAGCACTTTACAAGGGGTTCCTGGCCAACAGCAACACTTAACATGTAGAACTAAACATGAAGCTTGTCAGACGAAACTACAATTTTTTTTCGACAGAGACAATGCCAGATAGGCTCATTTTACACCTGAGTAGGATGAGAGAATGTGAGTAAAAAGCCTTTTCCAAGGACCTTCCAATCCGAAAGTGAGTGTCAAATCACAAGACCACATAGCCCCACCATTCCAAAACAGTTCCATGAATCTGATTTAATCTTACCATGCCAATAATAACAAGTATAACCGAACCAAAGGCCACACAAAACAAGGGACCAGCCTCTGAAACCTGAAAGTGGAAAAGAAACAAAACCAACAACAAATAAACATAAAAGGTTAAATCATTAAAAAAAAAAAAAGGAACATCCAAATTTGACTCATCCTCTCAAAAAGGGATTACATCACGGTGATTTAGACACTGTAAATTGGATGTTGATGCTATGTGTCTAGCTAAAATATAATATTCATAACAGCAACCAGCCGGATATAACGAACGAATACATAGAACTATGTGTAACCTTGGATGTTAATAGTCTGATTGATAGGTTTTATTGAGAACTAATCATTACAATGACTGTCTAAACACAATAACAAAGAGCGGAGTGACATCAACTTCGTTCTTTCTATATAACCCAAAATATGAGACAAGGAATTATTTTATATGTCTGAATAAGGAGAGAGACTATAATATCAAAAGAACAGAAAACTAGAATTTTACATTTTAAAAATCATTTAAACTTTAAATCCACATTTCAACATCCGACAACTAATTAAAAAAAAAACCTGACGCAATTGATTTTGCATGGAAGGGTGTAGAATTGGACAAAGAAGAAAGAAAGATGGAGTACGAAACAATTGTATCTGTATTAATTATTACCTTATTGCACATTGACCTGACATTTTGATACTGGCAGATCTGTCCATCGTCCCTGTATACTCCTGCGATGGGAAGAATAAACAAAAATCATCACATTATTTGTTGCTAATTATATTGCTAAAGTTCATCACACCAACACTACATTCAATCTTTGCATTTGTCAGAGCTATTATAGTAGTCGGTGTACCAAACCGGAACTAGCTATAATGTATTTTTCACAAATAATCTATTTACTGATTACTGCATGTTATTAAAAAAAAAATCAATGAAAAAGTCACTGCCAAAAGATTACAGGAATATCTGACAAACTACAACATGTTATCTGTTTTTCAGTCCAATTATAGACCAATGCACAGTACAGAAACCGCTGTGATATAATTAATTGCATGCGCCAGGGTAAATTGTGTTGCTGGACCTCAGTGCAGTCTTCGACACAGTCGATCAAAACAAATTAATTCAGCGATTACAGAAACATTTTGGAATCAACGGAACTATGTTGAAGTGGATTTCGGCCTACCTTAATAATAGAACACAGTCTGTTCAAATCAACTTGCCTATTCGACAAGTGATAACAGATCCCCATCAACTTCATTGCGGTGTCCCTCAGGGCCCTGTTTTGGGATCACTCCTATTTTCTCAGTATACTGCACCACTGACATACATCATAGAGTCATTCGGTATTAACTTCCATCTATACGCAAATGATACGCAACAATATTCCGCTTTTCATCCAGAACAGACAGTGAAATTAAATATTGAAAATGGTTGAATAGCAATTAATATTTGGATGTTAGAAAATAAACTAAAATTAAATTATTCTAAAACAGAACTTTTATTAATTGGGCACCAATAAACAAAGATAAAATATAAATCTTGACAGTATTGACATTGGCGACTCAAATTTGAAGATAGAACAAACTGCAACAATAAGAAACCTTGGCTCATTCTTTGATTCTGGTGTGTCAATGCAGAATCCCATAACAACACCCCACCAATCTTCTTTTATCATTTAAGAAATATTGGTAAAATTCGACATCTTCTTGATGAGAGTACTAAACAAATTATCGTTCATGCTTTGGTAACCAGCAGGTATGACTACTGTAATTCATTGCTTTTAGGTGTGTCGTCTAAATTGATACAACAGTTGGAAACTATTCAAAACAGAGCTGCAAAACTGATTTAAAATTCCAATGACACTACAAAAGAAATTCTTTATAATCTCCATTGGAACCATGAGGATAAGTAAGTACCGAGGCCCTAAGGACTTGATCAAACTGACACGCCTTTAATCCTCTATGACTGTGTTTTTATTTTCAAACATGGTAATCCCTAAAAGAATTAAATAATGAAAAGGCCAACACAATTTCCCTTTTCTTACATCATAATATAATACAAACGTTGCTGCTTGAAGCTTGAATAAATAAAATTACAAAAGTCAAATGGAAAGGAAGATTTAATTTGATTAACGGATGTGGCCGTTTTGGGTTTTTTCCTCATTTCAGATGTTTAGAGATATCATGCTATTTATAGTTAGGGTACTGGACAGGGGCACAAGACACCCAAAACAGTGTACAAAAATTGAGACAACTTCAATATGAGGGTAATGGGAGGGGTGGGGGGGGGGGGGTTGACCGGATGTCGTTTAATTCTCTCTATCACTATTGTGTGCGTGTGCATGTGTTTTTTTGTTTTTTCTTTTGTTCTAAAATTATCATTCCTTATTTAATTTTTGTTCTTTCTAATCCAAAAGCATTTGAAAAAAGTGGCCCTTCAGTGTCACTAGGCCATACAGCCGGAGTTTATCCCAGTTTCTATAGCACGAAAAGTACAATAGAAATTGCTTGCTACCCTTTGTATAGACACTACTCAATCGCAAAGTGCTTTCTGACAGATCTAACAGACCTAGCTGCCCAATCACTGGGTTAACAGGAGGTTTGAGAAAAAAAAACACCTCGAAATCACCCGGGATCAATCTTGGTCCCCTTGTGTGTGAAGCGAATGCTCTATCAACTGAGCTATCCGGACCCCCAGCGGCCTTTGAGCTTATACACTCCTGTCCAACAGCATGAAGTAGCAAATGTGGATCTTTTTCAGATGCTCTTTTATGCTGTGGAGAGTATTTTCTATCCAGGAGTGAAGGGACGAAATGTCTTGAAGCTTCATGCAGTTGGAAGGTAGGTGATAAGTTATTTCTTATTTCACGGTCAACGCATTCATATTTATTTGGTAATACTAAGCTACTAGAAGATGTGGATTTGTTAGAAAGAAAAAAAATGAACAAAAGCAGCTCGAACAAAATACAAAACACTGAACATTTCAGACTAAAATTTTTTTTTTCACGAATAACAAAAATAAGAAAAACATTAATACATCATTTATAGCCCAGACAAAAGGCAGTTGGCACTTCTTGACCAATAGTAAAAGGATCTTGAGTGTTCTGTGTTTGATATTTCGTTATTCCAGAAGCTGTTATATTCAATTTTGTTTAATACTTGTAAGATATCCATTTACCAAAATTTGTTAAGTTGAAACAGTAGTTTTCCAACTCTCCAGCTTTTCGTCCATACACGTCATGATCACAGATGCTGTCCACGCATGCATACAACATTACAGGAATCATGGCAATAGCCATAACCGCCAACCAACCCAAGGTGAGAATGTACGACAGGGACATAAACTGAAAGTGTAGAAAGTTTCTTAATTTAAAACTTTTCAAATATTATCACTGAAAAAAAAAACTGAAGAAAAAAAAAAAGGAAGCAAAATTCACCCACCCCACTTCCTCCAAAAGACATTTATACGAAATAGAAAATGCAACATATCATAAAACAGTTATGTTTTAAAAGAGATTTTAAATGAACTTGAACTATTGGTGATATTAAAGAATATCAAGACACATTACTCTGCAGTAAGTCAACACAATGATAAATATTTCAAATCCTTAACTTCCTTCTGATATTCCATACCATTCTAAGTACATACAACAGAGTGCAGAGCTTGTCGCCAGTATGTCGGTGTTGGATGTCCTAATTATAAAGAAGAAGAAGAAGAAGCAGTACTTATTCTTTTCTTCAGTGCCTCAGACCTGAGAAGGTGTGTATGAAACAGTGCCAGACAAAAAATACAAGAAAAAACAACCTCGACTGGTCAAAAAGAAGAAAGTCACAAAATTCTCTCGACAATTTCTACTACTGTAATACTAATATACCATTTATTAATCACTGTAGTGTAAAAATTTGTTACAAAAGTGATGATTTAGTAAATTCGTAGCTGAGATCTAAAATAAGTAGAAAAATTTGTAGGTTTTGGTAAGTTTGCTTGTGATGTGCATTCCTTATTCATTATAAAAAGGAAAAGAAAAAAAGAACCAATTCTCACAAATGCAGCTGTGATTCGGCCACCCATGATGCATTTAGCTCCTGAATAAATGTTACTTCTTGTAGCACCAGTAGCCAGAAAGCCAAAGATCAGCAAGATGATGGCGATGACACCCATGACAGCTCCAACCACAACAAACATGACTTGGAGAACTTCAAGCCTGAAAAAAAATGGCAAAAATATTTATTGAAAAAATGAAACATCTGGGATCTTTTTCAGATGCTCTGTTATGCTGTGGAGAGTATTTTTAATTCAGGAGTGAAGGGATAAGATGTCTTGAAGCTTGCTGCAGTTGGAAGGTAGGTGATAAGCTATTTCATTGTCTAAGAAAAAAAAAACGTCTTTAAAATATATATAGCGCTATCTTATCTCTCTAGGCTTCTTTAATTGTGGAGCTGCTAGACCACTCCAATCTCAAAAGGAACGATGGATTACTATTCCCATTTGTATACTATCTTTAACTGAAAAATCTTTCTCTGACTGTCAGGACCCAAAAAGTATGGAACAAATTAGATAAAGAAATCAAAGATGTTCCCGACCTCAATAATTTTAGGACACTTTTGAAAACAAACCTATTCAGACAGGCTTTTTGTGTTGTTATAGTATTTGTAGTTTGTGTTACCGTTTGTCTTTGTATATGTAGGGCACTAGCGCATTTTGTGGATTCTGCATGCTATAAAAATTAATCATTACATATTATTATATTGACATTACATTTTAAATTTGTTGTTTTTATTATTTTTAAAATTGAGCTTTTATAATGCGCAATATCCACTAAACATGCTCAAAGCGCCTTAAAGGGGTTCCTGGCCAACTGCAACACTTAACAAGTATGATGTGACATGACGCAAGTTAGGCGATATTACAATTTTTTCGGACAGAGGCAACGCTGTAAACATCCAGGCGGTACTCATTTTACACCTGAGTGCAGTGAGAGAATGTGAGTAAAGAGTCTTTTCCAAGGACTCAACCATACGCCGAGTGAGGCTCGAACCCAGGACCCTCCGATCTGAAAGCGAGTGTCATACCACTAGACCACATGTTTCCACTAGGTTGATTGATGAATCCCATCATAATTTTATTCAATGACAATGATGATGTGATGATAACAACAGCAATGACGAGTTTGGATGATGGCGGCACAGCAATAATTGTATCAAGAACATATTCTATCAAGAGCTCAAAAAAAACAAACAAAACAAAGCAAAACAACATTGACCTTACCAATCAATATTAAAACCAAACAGGTTATTGAAGACTCCGACAATGATCAACTCCAAAGCTCTGTATGATGTCCCACAAAATACACATGTGCCGATGATAACAATGAGGGCTGCCAAGATTGATGAGAAGGGTGTGCGACCCAGGCATTCGTATATAGGCGCTGAAACAGGTAAAAACATTAAAATTGATGAGAAAAAAAAAATGATTTTTTTCTTTTTTTATATCATCAGCTGCTTTCAATATATCTGTCTGAAAGCGGGGGATATATTAATATAATTAATGTTTTCCCCGAAAAACTAAGAAATACTGCAGTGCCCTCCATACTAAAGTCACAACAAGATCTTGACAGCCTCAAAACTCTGGCCCAGGACCGTGACCAATGGAAACAATTAACAACATGGATGGAGAGAGCAGATATATACTTATCGACCATGACTAAATCACACAATTCTCAGCAATCATCATTCGGACTGCGAGGTCAACCACATACATACAATGTTCTACAGAATCATGACCTCTGACATCATCCCCTCACAACACAAGTGATTCTTTTTTAAAAATTTTATCTTCAATTACAAAGCTGAAAAAAAACAAAACTGGATTGGACTTGGAAATAAGCCTATCGGGAAGACTTTTGAATGAAGTCTAATATTAATAATATCAAGTTGGGTTTTCTATGGAGAACTTATTTTGGAACTATCTAGCTAGTATAGTTCTAATTTTTAGCTAATTAGTAGAATTATTAGAATTTGAATTGAATCTGAATCACTTTTTTTTTTTTTACTGACTACTCTGTGACTGTGGGACTTTCTCTTAACTAATAATTAAACTTACTCACTCAAGACATGTCTCTTATTATTCGAGTTACGGTAAATCTCTCTTTAATTAATCAAAAATAAAAGGCATCCGAATATCCGTATAGATAGACTTAGACTTTGCGTTAGAGTCTTAGAGACGTCCTCTGCTGGGACATGATGATCATGATGACTGAGAGACTGGGCTTGGCTTGGGAGTGCTCTTACTTCTACCGATCGGAGCATCTAGTTTAACTGTAGGCGATTATGATTCATTAATAATCGTCAACCGCATGAGTTTTAAACAAGCTGTCTTATTTGATAGACACTTACCCATTGTCGCCAGTAAAATTGACTACAAGATAAATAAAATGAAATGAAAATGATAAGATTCACTTCGTAAGCTCCCTTCCTTTGTTGATTTGTTGTTTCTTCCTTCTTCCGGTAAAAGTTGGAACATTTTGGTTAAAGTTTTAAAATAATCGTATCCCATTAATAATGGTCCAAAATAAGTCATTTTCATTTATTTGTTGTTTGTTTTTAGACAAGAGGAACTTATCTTTAAATGTGTCCCACCGCCTCAGAACAATATTATGTCGTTTCGACTTCATACTTAAAATCTGACATATATAGTGAAAAATATAAGACTTGGTTTACGTCTATTTATAAGTTTTATTGAGGACTATAGATAGATATATTTTCTTTTAAGTGACAAAAACTAATTTTCACATTTCACGTCGTAATTTTATCTTTAGAATTACTTTTGACGTCTGGTTCACTCCAACATAATACCTTTTTGAGACGATAAGTCACAACTAACAAATACACGTCATGTCTAAGAAATAAAGTGAGTAAAAAAGTGCCAGAAGACAATAGAGAATTAAAAAAACTTCGCGGCAATGGGGGCCATGGAGCATAGATAACACAGGACTAGATAGGACAACAGGTAGGAAAACGTCATCAAAAGTGGCTAGTGAGAGGTCGAGCGCCGCCATTTTACTTTTTATGCAACCAGGGACGCTGTGCGATTTAATCTCTATTTTAATAGTAGTCTGTGCCCTGGAGTAGCGGATGGTAGAGCTACCCTCTCCCAGCCAGGCGGAGTTGTCGTTCAATGAGGTCGCGGGTTAGAGCCCCCATCACCGCGAAGTTTGTTTATTTCAATTCTCTATTGTCTTCAGGCACTTTTCTACTCACTTTATTTCTTGTTATTATCAACATAAGTGCCTGCTCCACTCACTTTTCTGAACAAAGACATAAACAAAATAATTATGTCCAACTGTTCATGAAACACCCCGTGTGGTGTCCGGGGTCCTTCAACTGAGAGGGTCAAGAATAGCCCAACGCCAAGCCAGCGTGTCGTAAAAGGCGACTAATGGTGTGTGATTCCTCCATCTTTGAGTCACCTGGTCCTCCAGGTTGGGGGTTGGCAAAGGGTTAACATCCCTTTCCGTTAAACTCTAACCGTTACAGAAACACAGACAGACAAACCAAATCCTTTTTTTAGCTTGGGCGACCGAAGAGTTTCTGGAATATCAGAATTTATGAAGGACAACAGACAAAGCCGAAAGGACTCTGCTGACCCGATGACGTCTTCGCCAAACAAGCAGCTTCGAATTGCGTCGTGGAACGTTCGCACCATGTATGAAGCAGGAAAAAACTCTCAAGTTGTGACTGAGATGAGAAGATACAGGCTGCATATACTTGGAGTAAGCGAAACCCACTGGATACAATCCGGACAGAAACACCTCAAGTCTGGGGAGAAGATTTTATATTCAGGGAGAGGGGACGGGATTCATATACAGGGAGTAGGAATAATTCTAAGCAAGTTTGCCCAGAAGTCACTGAGAGGATGGGAACAATGCGGAGAAAGGATCATCATGGCGTCCTTTACAACACGGAGTAAGAAGATCAGCATGAACATTGTACAGATCTATGCCCCAACAAATGATGCAACAGATGAGGACAAAGATACATTTTATGGTCTGCTACAACAAGTCATTGACAAGTTGCCAAGGAAAGACATCAACATATTGATGGGAGATGCTAATGCAAAAGTGGGACAGGATAACGTAGGCTATGAAGGTATCATGGGACGTCATGGCATGGGAGAAATGAATGATAATGGTGAGAGATTTGCAAATTTCTGTGCATTCAACAGTTTGGTGATTGGAGGATCAGTGTTCCCCCATAAGAGGATCCACAAAGCAACTTGGGTCTCACCAGATGGTATGACAGAGAATCAGATTGATCATTTTTGTATCTCTCGTAGATTCAGACGTTCATTGGAAGATGTGACAGTACGGAGAGGGGCAGATGTTGGATCAGACCACCACCTGCTATTGGCAAAGCTTAAGCTCCGACTCAGAAAACACGGGGCCAGATCACATACAAGAAGAAAATTCGAGTTGAATGCACTTGATGGGGAAAAGAATGAGGAATTCAAACTACAATTGAGTAATAGATTCCAACCTCTTACTGAGCTCGAGGAGGACATAGATGTAGAGTCACATTGGGCAAAGATCAAGGAAGTCTACATAACAACTTGCCACGAGGTATTGGGGGTAAAGAAATCAGAACATAAAGAATGGATAAGTCCAACCATCTTGGACCTTATTGAAAAGAGGAGAACAAGGAAGGAACAAGTGAATGCAAGCCGAACAAGGGCTTCAAGACTGGATGCACAAGAGCAGTATCGAGCCATAGCTAAGGAAGTCAAAAGATCTGTGAAGAAAGACAAGGAAGCATTCATGAACAGACTTGCAGAGAAAGCAGAAGCAGCAGCGACTGGAGGACACATGAGGATCCTTTATCAAACTACCAAGACACTTGCTGGAAAATATGGGAAACCAGAGGTACCAGTCAAAGACAAAGATGGGAAAACTATTTTTGGAAAAGAGGCTCAATCTGAACGATGGAGGGAACATTTCAACTGCCTTCTGAACAGACCACCACCAGACAACCAGCCAGAAATTTTGCCTGCAAGGAATGAGCTACCAATTAGCTGTGATCCACCATCGATAGCAGAGATTGTGGGTGCCATTAACAAGATGAAAAGGGGGAAAGCTGCTGGACCAGACCAGATTCCACCGGAGGCTCTAAAAGTTGATGCGGAAAGAAATGCTGAGGCCCTGCACCCACTATTTGAGAGAATCTGGAATGACGGGATATTCCCAAAGGATTGGAAGGAAGGACATCTTATCAAGCTTCCAAAGAAAGGGGACCTCAGTAATTGTAATAATTATCGAGGCATCACTCTTCTTTCTATCCCAGGAAAGGTTTTCAACCGTATTATTTTAGAGAGAATTAAGAATGCAACAGATGCTAAACTGCGGGACGAACAGGCAGGTTTTCGAAAAAACCGTTCAACCACCGACCAGATTGCCTCTCTGCGAGTCATAGTGGAACAGTCTATAGAATGGAACTCTCCTCTTATTGTCAACTTTCTGGATTACGAGAAGGCTTTCGACAGTATTGACAGAGCAACATTGTGGAAAATTCTGGCACATTATGGACTCCCTGAAAAGATAGTAAACCTCATTAAGGAAATGTATGAAGGATCAAGTTGCAGGGTTGTACATGAAGATCAGCTTACTGACAGCTTTGAAATTAAGACTGGTGTCAAGCAGGGATGCTTGCTCTCTCCATTCCTGTTCATCCTTGCCATTGATTGGCTAATGAAGGAAACCTCCAAAGGGAGAAGAAATGGGATACAGTGGACCCCCTGGACACAGTTGGATGATCTGGATTTTGCAGATGATCTGGCTCTTTTGTCCCACACCCAGGACCAGATGCAAGAAAAAACCACAATTATAAACAGCCTGTCGGAATCAATTGGTCTAAGAATTCACCCTGCAAAGTCAAAGGTCTTGAGGATAGGTACGCGTCAAAGGGAGCAGATCAAAGTTAAAGATCAGGAACTCGAAGATATAGACACTTTCTGCTATCTCGGAAGTATAATTGACAAGGATGGAGGCACGGAAGCAGAGGTGAAAGCACGAATAGGAAAGGCACAGGCTGCATTCACATCTTTGAAC
>NC_088363.1:1099511-1127011 GCF_034508935.2 Berghia stephanieae | reverse complement strand
ACCATATTCTTCTGCCAATTTTCTTGACGCTGACTGAAAAGTTTTAGCATTATCACTCATAACAGTCACTGGCATACGTCTTCTTGACACAAATCGTTTGAATGCCATCATGAACTGTTCAACTGTCAAACTGTCCACAAGCTCCAAAATGAATGGCCCTTGTTACACCACATGTAAACAAACAAATGTAGTGCTTTTTCCCAACAAAGTCTGCGGTAAATATAGGCCCGGCAAAGTCTACCCCTGTTACAGAAAAGGGTTCAGATCTGCTAATTCTCTCCTTGGGGAGAGGAGCAATTGGCTGTTGGCATGGTAAAGAGTCATATCTAGAGCACCTGACACACTGCCTTTTTACTTTTCTTGCTAATGTTCTCAACCCGATTATCCAGAACTCGTTCCGGATAGAAGATATCATGTGTGGAACACCTGCGTGCTTCGATTCTAAATGCTCACGACTTGTCAATAACTCTGAAACATGACATTTCGGCAAAATAATTGGGTGTTTGCACTCAAATGACGCTGAAGCAAACTGAAGTCGTCCTTGCAACCTCAAGAGACCATCTTCATCAATGAAAGGATTCAATTTACGCAACGGAGACCCCTTAGCCACCCTGTTCCCCAATTGAACTTGTCTCACTTCTTCAGAAAAATACTGAGCTTGAACTGTTCTCAAAAGCACCCTCTTCCCTTCAACTATCTCTTCAACCTTGAGACACTCTGAGTATTCTCTATCTGCGCGTGCTTTCTGACGGCAATTACTGATAAATCTTAGCACCCACGCCACTACTCTGACAGACTTTGAGAAGCCTCCCCACCGTTCAAACGGTAGCAGAGGCACTGCACTAAGGGTGTTGCTTTGTAGTGTCATCTCTTGGCACTCTGAGGAACATATCATGTTGACTTCCGCTTCATCTTGGATTTTCTCTTCTTGACTTTCCTTCTCTAAAAATCTGTTGGCCCATTTATCCACTCAGACGAATGCATCAAGGTATTTGCTGTCACTCCCCGTGTTCCCAAATCAGCAGGATTTTCCGATCCCTTGCAATGCTGCCAATTTGAGGGGGAAGTAAGTTGTTGGATTTCAGAAACCCTATTTGCAATGAAGGTTTTCCACTTTGAGGAATCACTGCGTATCCAGTGTAGAGCAACCATCGAGTCTGTCCAGCATCTGTAATTTGTTTCCTCTGGCAGTTGTAATGCTTTCATTACAAAACGAAGGAGACGGGCTCCTAACAGACAACCCAACAATTCTAAACGAGGCAAGGTGACCTGTTTTACTGGTGCCACTCGTGACTTGGCCATAACCAATGTCATCCTCTGTCGTCCATCTTCTGCCTTCACACTTGAATACACAGCAGTACAATACCCCTTTTCACTCGCATCACAAAAGCAATGGATTTCTAAACTCTTCTTGTTGATCCAGGTGCACAACACTAAACACCTTGGTACTGCCCATGTCGACAATATGTACAATTCATGCATCCATGCTGAAAACCGTTTTTCTAGGCTGTCTGGGATTTCTTCGTCCCATTCCACTCCCAATTTCCAGAGTTCTTGGAAGACAATCTTTGCTGTTATAGTGAAAGGACTGAGGAAGCCCAGCGGATCAAAAATTCTGGACATCAAACTCAAAACTAACCGTTTGGTTACCACAACATCTGTTGGAAAGGGATAACCCATAAATTCAAAAACATCAGCCGTCGGATTCCACTTCAATCTCAAAATTTTGGTTGTGTCACTCTGTGGCATGACTCCATCTCTGAAATCTTTTTGAACTCTTTCTTTTACTGCCAAACTGTTAGAATTCCATTTGCACAGCTGCATGTTTGCTTCTGACATGATTTTGGATGCTGTCTTCTGCATCTCACATGCCTGGTCAATGTCATCTGCTCCAGTGAGAAGATCATCCATGTAGAAGTTATCTTTCATCTCTTCCAGAATCCTTGACTTCTCATACTTGTTGAGATGGTGTCTGACTGTTGCAATCAACAAAAATGGTGATGAGGTACATCCAAAGATCACTCGTTCACAGCGCATCACTCTCATGTTTTGGCCTTCCTTCAAAAGAAACCTCTGTACGTCTTGGTCTTCCTTTTTCAATCTAATTTGAAGAAATGCCTTCTTGATATCTGCTGTCAGGGCTACCGGCCATATTCGAAATCTAAGGAGGACATCGGCCAAATTGGGTAACAGATTGGGACCGGCATGAACGCAATCATTCAATGATATTCCATTCGATCCACGGCATGAGGCGTCAAACACAGGTCTGACCTTGGTCGTGACGCTCTCTTCTTTGATTACTGGAAAGTGAGGTATGTAATAAACTGGCCTGTTTTCTGGCTGCATTTCGTCCAAGGGAACCTCATGTATCACTCCTTCCTTTTCAAGAGCTTTGAATACATCAGCATATCTGGTGTCATCACCCAGCTTCCTGTCAAGTTTTTCAACTCTACTTTTTGCAGATTGAAAATTGTTCTGTAACTCTGACTTCATGACCCCGTCCTTCCATGGCAATGCAACTTCATACCTCTGATCTACAAACTTAACACTGTTCCTAAATTCTTCCCATACGGGGTTCCCTACTTCTGCATTGACCCCGTGGTTCGAATCATCCAAGATCCCAATTGCCTCAAGCTCCCAGAATTTCTTCACTGTACTATCACTTACACAACCCAGTGTCAAAAATTGTGAATGGGAGTTTTTGCCCTTTACTTCAGGGGAATGCCATAATCCAGAAAGGATCCACTTACCGAAAATGGTCTCTTGAGCCACAAGTCCAATCTCACTGTTTATTACCTTACCTGGTATTATTAACTCCCAATAACTATCAAGTCCAATCAAAACATCCACTCTCATTCTCTGACCCTTGTCATACTCATCTCCCCATTCCAAATCTGAGCCCACCTGAGACTTAAACTGAGCAAGACAATCAAGATTCACCCCTGGCCTGTATAATGTGCCACAAATTTCACCAATTTCTGTCAAACAGACATTCGACTGCTTACCCTTCAGACCCTGAAAGGAAACTTCATAAACATTTCTTTCTCTTTTTTTCTGATGGTCTGCCCCCATCAAAGGTGAAAAATGATGTCTCCTCCTTACCAATAAATTTGGGTTTTAAACTCTTCACACAGGAGGATGAGATGTAACTTTTATCAGCAGCGCTGTCAAACAAAACAAAAACGTCAACATCATTGACTTTCACTTTGCAGCTTTGCATGACAGTCTGTCTTCCTGTAAACTCAGACTTGGCGTAAATCACGCAGTTGCCTGACCCCCCATTTTCATTTGCACTGTCTTCAGCTCTGTTTGTGTTTTGTTTGGCAGCACTCTGATTTTGGTAACAAAACACCTTATGGTGACCTTTATGGCAAATCGAACATTTGAATCTACAATTCTTAGCCAAATGTGAAGGCCGGAAACACTTGAAACAAAGATTACTGTTCTTTGTTTTCTCTCTAATTTTTTTCATCGTCCATTTCCGCCAGCTGTGGACATTTATCACTGTAATGGCTGTCCCTTTTACCACAGAAAACACAAACACAAGCACGATTCTGATTGTCTCTTTTTTCACTTGTCATCAACGCAGACAGAGTGTTTTTCCTTTTCTCGTACGCCACTGCCACCCTTGCTTTTTCGTGTGTTGGTGGCAAATCGAAATGTTGGGAACGTTCCCGTCTTTGAATTTCGCCATGGAGAAAATCCATAAAAAAGAGTAAGTCCGACTCTCGTTTGTCGCTCGTTCGGGCCCATTCCATACGAAAGTCACTTGGCAGTCGACTCAATATCAGGGGTGTCAAAATGACCCCATACTGTTCCCCTGAAATTCCAAAGTTCTCTAAACTCCTAATGTGTGACTGAACTAGGTTGTAAAAAGTCCACATATTTTTCACATTCCTTACGTTGACCTCAGTTGCCAGAAGTTTTTGAATATGGTCGAAAACTATTTTTTCTTTTCTATCGTAACGTTGTCCAAGAATTTCAAGTGCGTGACGATAATTTTCTCCGGTCAAACTTAGTCCTTTGATACACGAAAGGGCTTCTCCCGACAACAGTGATTGCAGATACGAAAACTTGGTGATACCAGGTAGCGTCGCTTCATCAATAAGCGCTCGAAACGAATCAAAGAATGAAGGCCACTCAGTGTAATCCCCCGAAAAACCTGCCAGTTGTATTTTTGGCAAGTTTGATGCACTAGGATTAAAACGCCCTGATCCATTGTCCTGCGTTTCACTATTGTTAGCGTTCACAATGCGCTCCGGTTCCATGGAGGTCTGAATCTCAACTAGTTTCATTTCTGCAGCCGCCTTAGCCGATCTGCACTCAAGTAGGAATAAATGTTTATTTCAATGTCACGCTGCAAGTCCTCTTCAGAAAGGAACAACAGTTCGAGTTCTTCTTGCACTGATGTTAACTTATCTTGTCGCCTTTTAAAATCTGCCAATGCGTCGGCCAATTCAGCTGAAGAAACGTCGAATCTGGCAAAAAGCTGTTTTAGATTCAGAATCTCACGCGAAAGCCATCCTTTCGTCGCAGACCTGCGTTTTTTCGCTTCTTCCATACTAACTAGTGGTATCGAATACACTGGAGGACACTACGTCGCCTCTTCTAACAACAATGGAGGAAAATGAAACCAACGACTGTCAACTGAATATCTACTTGCCTGCTTCTTCTCAAACAAAACACACAGTCCAATTAACGAAAATCTAGAGGATCCCGGTTTTCGGCACCAAAATGTTAGTCAATAAATTGAACTGAGTCTCCAAAGATACTTTTAAACACTTTATTTACAGGCAAGATTGATTACAAATAAAACATGATGCTTCCTCTTTGACAGTCACCAAAGAAAACCCAACCTCTCTCCGTAGTCATCGTTCTCTAGATTACTTCCGTTCAAAATACACAACAAATTGCGGGCTTTTTGGTACCTGTGAAAATTGCCCGATAATTCCTGCTCTTTGTTGCAATAAAGAAAATGGCGTAAGAAAATATACAACACTTCTTCTTCTTCTTCTTCTTCTTCTTCTTCTTCTTCTTCTTCTTCTTCTTCTTCTTCTTCTTCTTCTTCTTCTTCTTCTTCTTCTTCTTCTTCTTCTTCTTCATACTACTACTACTACTACTACTACTACTACTACTACTACTACTACTACTACTACTACTACTACTACTACTACTACTACTACTACTACTACTACTACTACTACTACTACTACTACTACTAATAATAATAAAGATTAACCCCCTATCTGTAAGGTAGTACTTGCTATTGTTCGTCAACCGCTATATAAAGCGGCACCAATCAGCTTGACGTACCTTATGGATCTAAATTCTGAAAAGGCTCTTTACTCACATTCTCTCACCGCACTCAGGTGTAAAATGAGTACCTGGCAGTTAACAGCGTTGTCTTTGTCCGTAAAATTGGAATATCGCCTAACAGGCGTCATGTCCCGTCCTTCATGTTAAATGTTGCTGTTGGCCAGGGACCCCTTGTAAAGCGATTTGAGCACATTTAGTAGATATTCCGCTATATAAAGCTCAATTTTTTAAAATGACCTATACTAAACAGTCACAGAAAAGCAGAAACAAATTAAAAAAAAAAAAGATACAAGTTTCTCTTCGTTTTGGCCGGTCCCGACGTGCACACATTAGCAGGTCTGATAACCGAACGCAATTATGGGCTTGTTTCTACATTGTTGTTATGGACAATATTTTGTGTTGGTTTAACAGTCTTTTCATTACAACATGTGTTATGAATATGTGAGTGAGTGTGTGTGTGTGTTTGTGTGTGTTTGTGTGTGTGTATGTGTGTGTGTGTGTGTGTGTGTGTGTGTGTGTGTGTCGTGAATTCATAAATTTGAACTGAAGTCTGGATCCTCTATTTGACTGTTGTATTCTGGAAAGACAAGTATTTAAAAATTTGGCCAGAAAACTCGTCCTTCAAATATCGATCGATTTATATAACCCTCATCTTAGCAAAAACTTTTAAAGCTGGGAATTCATAAAAGACTTCGCGAAGTCCCAGGTTTGAGAGTTTTTGCAAAGATGAGGGTCTTTTGAATCGACCGATATTTGACAGGGGTGAGAATGACTGGTCACAAAAAAGGAGGAAATTTTTCATCGTGAAGATCATGACCCATCCATGCGACCATAACCTATAGATTTGAATTTCACTAAAATTTACTGAGATGCGACCCAAAATTTGTCTTTCAGCAATTTCTGACACAACTCGGTGGAATTTCAAAAGTTGAAAGTGTAATTACAACATTTGGTGGTTGTAGTAGGGATGATGATGTGGTGGTAGTTGTAGTAGTAGTGGTGGTAGGGATGATGTTGTGGTGGTTGTAGTAGTAGTGGTGGTAGGGATGATGGTTTGGTGGTGGTTGTAGTTGTGGTGGTGGTAGGGATGACGGTTGTAGTTGTAGTAGTGGTAGGGATGATGATGAGGTGGTGGTTGTAGTAGTGGTAGTAGGGTTGATGGTGTGGTGGTGGTTGTAGTAGTAGAGATGGCAGGGATGATGGCGTGGTGGTGGTTGTAGTAGTAGTGGTGGTAGGGATGATGGTGTGGTGGTGGTTGTAGTAGTAGTGGTGGTAGGGATGATGGTGTGATGTTGGTGGTAATAGTAGTGGTGATAGGGATGATGATGTTGTGTGGTTGAAGTAGTGGTAGTAGGGTTGATGATGTGATGGTGGTTGTAGTAGTAGTTGTGGGAGGAATGATGATGTGGTGGTAGTTGTGGTAGTGGTGCTAGTGATGATGGTGTGGTGGTGGTAGGGGTGATGTGGTAGTGGTGGTAGGGATGATGATGTGGTGGTGATTGTAGTAGTAGTGGTGGTGGGGATGATGATATGATGATGGTTGTAGTAGGGTTGATGATGTGGTGGTAGTTGTAGTAGTAGTGGTGGTAGGGATGATGTGGTGCTATTTGTAGTAGTAGTGGTGGTAGGGATAATGATGTGGTGGTGATTGTAATAGTAGCGGTGGTAGAGATGTTGATGTAGTGGCTTTGGTGAGTGTTTTTTTATTCAGTGATGATAATAGCAATTTGTCAAAAAGGAGGAAAATTTCTCGGTCTATCGATCAAAAACAAGCAAAGAAACCTAGTAGTAGTAGTTAGTCAGCTTATAAATACAACCCAAGAATCTCTCAAATTCAAAGCCATAGTCCAAAGGTAAAAAGAAAAAAGATTAAACTAAGCCAATCACCATTGCTTTGTTCTAATATATCATCTCTATATACCAGATGATTTAATGGATAGTTGAGAAAGAAACAGAGAGAGATAAGGGTGTGTGTGTGTGTGTGTGGGGGGGGAGACTTCTTTACCATAATAACTTATGTATTGACATTTTGAATTCTATATCAGAAAAAAAAATAAAGAAGAAAAGAGAAATAGAAAGAAAGGCAAAGGGGAAAAAAAAAAAAAGAGAGAGAGAGAGAGAGAGAGAGAGAGAGAGAGAGAGAGAGAGAGAGAGAGAGAGAGAGAGAGAGAGAGAGAGAGAGAGAGAGAGAGAGAGAGAGAGAGAGAGAGAGAGAGAGAGAGAGAGAGAGATTAAAAAGGCAATAGGTACCTACAACAGGGGAAAAAAATCCAGACCCATTTGTCCATCCCCTTCCACCATCAACTAACTAATCAAAGAACACTACTGGTCTTCTGTGTCAATTGCGACATCTGGTGCCATACTGTCTGGCCCAACGTCATAAAAACGAGACTGTCACCAAATTTCACGAGACTGAGCACAGGTGTCAAAATATGACATAAGACATAATGGTGATTTTGAGGAAAATGGTTGACATGGCAAATTTGAAAAAGGAGGAAATGTGATGGGATGGGCGGAGATAAACTACCATTTAGGCGGAAATCCGCCTTTAGGCGGAAGATTCTCAGCCCTGATTTGAAGAGCGAGTTTTCTGGCCAATTTTTAAAAATACGAGTTTTCTTTTTCTCAAAGGTTTGACAGTGTTACTTGGTTAATAATAACACATATTATAGATAGTATGCAGATGACGTCACTCAGGCCTTTGTTATTGTTTTTGCCATCCGCGTTTGTGAGTTGTTCTCACTAAACTATATTAACCAGACTATAAACGTTCATGGTTACACACAGTTTGTGTGTTGGTCCGTTATACTTCCGGATGGCAATGTTGTGAACTCCTTGGCCAAGCGCATTCTATCTATATTCAAACAGTAACATTGTGAATAGCTAATGATCAATACCACTAATGAGATGGAAACGGGCCCCATTGACTGGCAAAACACACCGACATATCGACTCATTTTGCGTTACTAAATTATAATGATATGATAGTACAATGAAATAAATGACTGATTTATTTTTACGGCCTTTGTCCACTGGAGTCTATTTTGTAATCATGATGATGATAATGATAATAATAATGATAAAGTAATAATAATAATAATAATAATAATAATAATAATAATAATAATAATAATAAAAATAATAATAATAATAATAATAATAATAATAATAATAATAATAATAATAATAATAATAATAATAATAATAACATTAATAATAAAAGCAATAATACAATAGTAATTATGATACTACTACTACTACTACTACCACTACTACTACTACTACTACTACTACTACTACTACTACTACTACTACTACTACTACCACTACAACAACAACTACTACTACTACTACTACTACTACTACTACTACTACTATTATTACTATTACTATTACTACTACTACTACTACTACCTTCACCACCACCACCACTACTACTACCACCAACACCACCACTACTTCTGCTACTACTACTACTACTACTACTACTACTACTACTACTACTACTACTACTACTACTACTACTACTACTACTGCTGCTACTACTACTACTACTACTACTACTACTACTACTACTACTAATAATAATAATAATAATAATACTATTACTATTACTACTACTACTACCTTCACCACCACCACCACCACCACCACCACTACTACTACTACTACTACTACTACTACTACTACTACTACTACTACTACTACTACTACTACTACTACTACTACTACTATTACTACTACTACTACTACTACTACTACTACTACTACTACTACTACTACTACTACTACTACCAACACCACCACCACCACCACCACTACTACTACTACTACTACTACTACTACTACTACTACTACTACTACTACTACTACTACTACTACTACTACCACCACCAACACCACCCCCACTACTACTACTACTACTACTACTACTACTACTACTACTACTACTACTACTACTACTACTACTACTAGTAATTAAACACAAATAATAATCATACAAATCACCTATACTAATGGACCAAGTGGCAATGAAACAAAGAAGTACTGAAGGATTTGTACAGGATAAAAAAGTTCTTTTGTAAGATTGTAAGAATTTTTTTCAGATCCTTTAACATATCGTTTGAACATTTCTTGTTTTCATGGTCACGTGATCTCAGCTCCACAATTTGTATCTAAAATAAAATAAAATAAATCGAGTTTTTCTATAGCGCCATATCCACTCAATGTGCTCAAAGCGCTTTACAAGGGGTCCCTGTTCAACAGCAACATTTAACGTGTAGGACGGGACATGATGCCTGTTAGGCGATATTACAATTTTTAGGACAAAGACAACGCTGTTAACGGCCAGGTATTCATTTTACACCTGAGTACGGTGAGAGAATATGAGTAAAGAGCCTTTTCCAAGGACTCAACTATGCGCCGAGCGAGGCAGGCTCGAACCCAGGACCTTCTGATCCGAAAGCAAGTGTCATACCACTACACCACATAGCCGCACATCTAGAATGATTGGTCCATGGAGTCACTACTTCCTATGCATTGGTCAAACCAATACTTGTGTCAGTGCATGATATAATCAGTCGGAAGGTGAAAATTTTGGATTTGAATTTTTTGCTTTTTCTGAAAAAATATGCTGCCAAGAGCTACAGCACTGAAAGCTTAGTTTGAAGTAAATCGGGTGATTTTTAATGAAGTTATGGTCAGATGTATGGGAAAGGTATCCAGCCACTTTTCTCAAATTTCATACTTTTTCAACTTGACTAGCTGTAAAAAATATTTCCCGAAGATGTACAAAAAGGGTTGATTTAATCATTTATGTCAAGAACTCATTTTGGATAAAAATTGATCCTCTCACTAAACTGGGCAATATCTCAATTCAAACCTTTTCACCATCCGACTGATTGTGTCATTCACTGTAACAACTGTCTGAAATGTCGGTAGTGGTGGACACCTCCCTCAATGGGGGTCAAACTGAATTGGGCTCAATACTGTAACACTTTTAGACATGAACTTATTTGTACTTAAGGATGCGGATGCACAAAGCTGATCACGATCAATTCGCAATTCATAAATATGAGTCAATATCAGTGTTGCCAGATTATTTTCAGGCATTCTGCCAAATGGATTTTAAAAATCTGCCAAATACCACAAAAATATGCCAAACCGTACTATTTATAGTTACTTCTTTGAAAACTCATCAATTTTGTTTAACAAAAAATTCGAAAGGCCGATGTCATAATTTTTTTTTTCATTTCCCAAATTTAAAAATAGCACTAATACATAAAAATTGCCATGGAAAACGTGGAAAATAAAATCTGCCAAATATCTGCCAAACTGCGAAACCGTTTTTTTCTGCAAGATGACTTCAAATTCTGCCAAAAAAAAAAGGACATTTGGCAGAAAATCTGCCAAATTGGCAACCCTGGTCAATATAACTAACCATAAAAGAGCGAGCGTTCGACCGTCGCGTCCATTCATTACCGGTGATAAAAGGTGTTGTGGTTTGACGTGTGTGATACTAGATACGCTGCTAAATGTAAATATTGCTGCTCAAAGCTCGAAGAAATAATATATTATAATGTGATAGTAAATTTAAGCTTCAATTTACTATACGAAAACAGATAACGCGGACGTTTCGGATTTCTCCTTTATTTACAAAAAAACAGGACGAATTAAACATTACAGACGAATGCGAGATAATGTGGTGGCGTTGTTTTGATGAATACACAAAAACGTCCATATAATTACCTGTTTTCGTATATCAAATTGGATCTTACATTCAATTTCACATTGTTATTTATTACTACGCTGCTAGCAGCTGTGGACTGTTAAAAGTAACGAACAGAAATGAAAATAGGTCTAACAGCTTAAAAAAAAAGAACACATTACCAAACATGGAACGTTTCGGATCAAAATCCTTCTTCAGGCAACAACAAAAAAACCCACCAAACAAACAAACCAAAAAAAGAACAAAAACAAACAAACAAAAACAACAGCAAAAACATAAACAAAAAACCCCCCAAAAAAAACAAAAAACAAAACAAAAAACAACAACAACAAAAAAAAAAAAAAAACAAAAAAAAAAAAACAACTCAACGAAAACATAATATCTTCCTCCTTACCAGCCGTTTTCAGAATTTTCCCTGAAACTTCACACCCACACAAGACATAAAAAGATTTGTTTCTACTCAAACAGTAAAGGAACAAGTCCATTCTATACATAAAATTGTCCAGTGTCAAATATTTATCGCTATAACAAAGTATTTTCTTTATAATTTGTGATGTACAAAGGATATTTATCAGAATGAGAAAATTGTTGGTTGCATCGTAACGAATGTGACGATTTTCCTTTGGATGGTAAGCAGAGGGTTAATAAATACCAAAAAAACAAAAAAAAAAAACAAAAAAACAACCAAACAAACAAACAAAAAAACAAACAACCCCAAACAAACAGATCGAAGGCAGGGAAATATTATAGACACGTTCTTCCTGTACAAAAAATCGTGGGGTATCCAAGACTATTTGTACAGGGAGGACGAGATCATAATGGGTGTCATTGAATGACATAACCAGTCGGAAGTTGAAAATTTTGGATTTGCATTTTCTTGCATTTTCTGAAAGAATATACTCTTCAGAGCATTTTAATTTGTATTTGAAATAAATCGGGTGATATTTCATGAAGTTATGGTCAGATGTATGGGAAAGGTATCCAGCAACTTTTCTCAAATTTCATACTTTTTCAATTTGACTAGCTGTAAAAAATATTTAGAAGTGAAATTAAGCTTTGATATTTCCCGAAGATGTACAAAAAGGGTTGATTTAATCATTTATGACAAGAACTCATTTTTCGATCAAAATTGACCTTCTAACTAAACTTGTCAATATCTCAGTTCAAACCTTTTCACCATCCGGCTGATTATGTCATCCACTCTTAACATCTTGTTAGTTCCCTGCCGTCGATCTGTTTATCTTTTTTTTCAGAAATGTATTTATGTTTTTATCGTTTTATTATTTGTTGTTGATGTTGTTATTGTTGGCTGAAGAAGGGTTTTGAGTCCGTGTTTGGTATTTTGTTATTTTTTTTTTTGAGCTGTTATATTCTTTTCTGTTTATTACTTATGGTTTGATGTAGATTTTTTTTCTGGACGTGTGGAGATTCATTTCAATTTCAAGATGATTCTAGTGAACATTTGGTAAGTGTTTGGAATCGGTCAAAGCTGCAAAAATTATAATTGATTTCTTTTTAATATTAATAGTAATAATAATAATGATAATGATGATGATGATGATGATGATGATGATAATAATAATAATAACAATACTACTACTACTACTACTACTTCTACTACTACTACTACTACTACTACTACTACTACTACTACTACTACTACTACTACTACTACTGCTACTGCTACTAATAACATTACTACTACTACTACTACTACTACTACTACTACTACTACTACTACTACTACTACTACTACTACTACTACTACTATTAATGATATATTAATACTACTACTACTACTACTACTACTACTACTACTACTACTACTACTACTACTACTACTACTATTAATAATAATAATAATAATAATCATATAATAATAATAATAATAATAATAATAATAATAATAATAATAATAATAATAATAATAATAATAATAATAATAATATGATGATGATGATGATGATGATGATGATGATGATGATAATAATATAGCGCCCGTTAATCCACTGATAAGTGCTCTTTAGCGATAAACAAGCACACAAACTATCATGGCTACATATCATATTAGTAGCACGCTTACACATAATATACAACTGTACACTCAAACCTACATCTGGAAATTTCTCCATAATATACACGTACGAAAACCCTCTACATACAAACTGTTGAGGTTATGTTATGGCAGCCCAATAATAATCAATGAAAGATGATAACACAGAAGGGACGATTTAATTCGATTTTATTAAATAAAACTCATGATGATTTTCATCTGTCTAACATGGACAGGATAAAGGCAAAGAGGAAGTGAAAGTAGAATCTATTAATAGGTACATAAACAAAATATTCGTATAATGATAAATTCGCTCTATTATTCATGTTAATTAATCAATGATGGGATCAACTCAACAAAACTACTATAGATACAATCAATCCTAATTTATCACGTATAAATCACACGTCAAAACAATGAATAAATTAATTTTCAACCAACGTGTACCTATTTACAGGTCTGATAACCCAAATGGTTATGGGTTCATTGTTGTAATGGGAATGGTCTCAAACCAGCGTATAGTATTGTCCATAACAACAATGTTAAATCTGGCCCATAATTGCGTTCCGTTATCAGACCTGCCAAAAAGTGTACCCTGTTCATAGCCCATAGCCTCAATACGTAAAAGTGGTGAAAAAAAAGGAGAAGGCACTGTTATAAGACAAAGATATGAAAAAGTGTGTATGAAACAGTACCAGAGAAAGCAGAAAGAAAATACAAGAAAAACAAACAAATAAACAGTTCTTTTTCGAAGCTGTTATATTTAGTTTTTTTCATCACGTCTGAAACACGTGCATTTATTTATTTATTTTTCTATTAATTAATTAATTAATGAATAAATGAATGAGTGAATGAATGAATGAATTAATTTATTTATTCATTCATTTATTTATTTATTCTATATCACAATGTCCATTTCAGCTTTGCGTTTTTTTCTTGCCTCACAGTCCTGATGTGTGTCTTGGTTCCAACGGGTAAGTACTCACTCTCAAGCACATGCAACGACAAAACGACAAATGGATGATGTTTTGATATGTCAACAAAGTATCATACTTGTATATGAGGTCACATAGGGGCTAACATTATAGGATTCTTAAACCCCTACGACTGGAATTTAGAACAAGCTCGCACGAAAAACCTTTGAAATTATTTCTATTCAGGCAGACTTTCGAGTTGTAATAGTATTTGTATTGTTTTCTTTCAAAATTCATTATAATAAAGCGAGCATTTTCGGGAGGATGTTAGAGGGGTGGGGTTGTCTGAAGCCTGGGATCGTGAAAATACGAACGAAAGAGTTAAAATGGAAAATAAAAAGTATTTTTTATAGCGGCATTATATCATATTATGGAGGGCGAAGTGGTCGAGTGGTTAAGGCATTGTACTGTGGCCCGGAAGGACCCGGGTTCGAGCCCCGCTTCAGGCACTTTCGTTTTTTTTCCTTGAGCAAAATTATTAACCCTCAGTTTGCTCACTTCGACAACATGGGTGATTCCTGTTGACATCAGACATCTTGTTTGATGAATTATCTATATTCCTTCGTGAAATGTCTAGGCGACGATGTCTTATGATGTCTTGGCGGAAAAGGCATTGAATTGAAATCATAGACTCAAATTTGTAACACGGGGCTTTTTGTTCTATTCGTTTTGGTGAAGAATAAAAATAATATCACTTTGCAAAAAAAACCTCCAAGTTCATGTTTCCTGTATCCTTTTATAATGGGACTAAGCCGCAAACAATGTAGCTCTTAGATTAAAAAACAAGGAAACCAAGAACAGTAAAATTAGGATTGTTAGGAGTAGTAGCGTATGGCTACACCTCCAAATTCATTTCGTCAATTCAGCTTCGAAAGTCTTCCTCCGCCCTAAGAACAGTTTCATAGCCACCTTCAAGTTTAGTTACAGGACAGTGGAGGACGATGTGATCGCTAGTCTCTGGAACTGCCTGACATTTCCGGCAGGCATCACTGTTCCCAAGTTTCAATCTGTACATATTTGATGCAGTTCAGCCATGCCCTTTAAAGAGGCGATTTGAGGAAACCCAGGATTTCCCGGCAATATGGAATGCAGGCATTCTTTTGGTGGGATCTTTTATGACGTTTCCTCCTCTTGGTGTTTCTCTGTTCCACATTTCTCTCCAGTTCTTTTCCACGCTGAAGTCTACCGCTTTTGTTATGTGGAAAGGTCTTCTCGATTTGAGCCTTGTTGTTGATGGTGCTCCATTTATGTTATTTTTATAGGGGTGTTATCTGTGGCTTCATCAATTCTTGCATGCATCCTTTGATTAGCGTCTTGTCATCTAAGACTTGGTGGTGCAATGCCGCTCAATGTTGGGAGCCACTGAGTTTGAGTTGACTTGAGACATCCTGTTATAATTCTCACTGATTCTCTTAATGCGGTTTACATGTGGGCTCCTCATCCAAACAGGGACACAGTATTCTCCCACACTGTAGCATAGTGCCAAAGCAGTACCTGTGGTGAGGCCCCCCAGGTGGTAGTTGCGAGTTTTCTCACCAGGCTGTTTCTTTTTGCGATTATATTTGTTGTTCCTTCAATGTGTTTGCGATAATTTAGCTGTCTATCCAATGTGATTCTTTGATTCTTTGGAAAGAATCAGAAAAGAGAATAACCGCCTTCGAAATGAAATGCTATAGAAAAATCTTACGCATCCCGTGGACAACAAAGAAAGCATGCAACATATGAAAACACTAGGACTATAAAGTCCTGCTAATGAGTAAGATAAAAAAGCTGAATCAATTACTTTGGGCACTGAAAAGACACGACACATAGAGAGAGTATGTACTGGAGGGCATGGCAAGGAAGGGCAAAAGGGCAGAGGAAGACCACAAAGAAGAGGGCAACAGGATAACAGGAATGGTCAACAACGGCGTGACGGAATGTGGCAGATGGGCACAAACAGAGACTTCTTCAAAGGACTGTTGGGAGGCTACGTCGAAGTGATATGCACAAGACAGAGAGAAGGACGTGGGAGGACGAGGATATGAGAGGAGAGAGAGAGAGAGAAGAGGAGAGAGAGAGAGAGAGAGAGAGAGAGAGAGAGAGAGAGAGAGAGAGAGAGAGAGAGAGAGAGAGAGATCCAATGTGATGCCGAGGTATTTAGGATTGGGGTCTGGGGGTGGATTGTTGACTGGGAATGACAAAACGCCGGGAGCGGTAGCTAAATGATTAAAAAATAATGTTCGTTTCTTCACAATTTGAACCCCTCCCCTGGCCTGACCCAACCCCATACTCAAAGACGCTGTACGGCAGTGAGGACGACCTCAGGACCACTGTGGGCTTCATTCACCAGACCGGACTGATCATGTGACGTGACGGAACGGAAGAAAGAAGAAGAAGAAGAAGAAGAAGAAGAAAAGAAGAGAAGGAGAGAAGAAGAAAGAAGAGAACCCCCCCCCCCCCCCCACTAAATTATAAAAGAGACACGACGAATGATTGATAACGCCACAAAAACGACGACTTTTCCCACTTCCGGCCATTTTAAAATCCCTTCAATCGTGTGCACCACAATTGGATTCAATAGTCTGATGTCACGTCGCCCAGCAACGGCGAGCAGCGTGGATCTAAACAAAGATAATTGGTACTTTTTATTCTTCATGCCGGCTAGAATTTTTCAGATGTCATGTGATCAGAATGTATAAAAGTCAAAACATGATCATATTTATAATGTTTTTCTCCTCTGGATACACTTTTATGCTCGTCGGAGAAATATTTCATAAGGGCGTCCGCCATTGTTCCGATAGTTTAGAGCCAGTTACTGAGTTACTATGCGTCATTACGAGGGAAATGACGTCATGACTAGTGAAGCCTATTGAACGTACAGTTAACAAAATAAATCCGAAAGTGTCGAACGCCAAAGCCATTATTAAAAAAAAAAAAGTCCAGATTCCAAACTCATAGATTCCAGGCCACTCTTCTAGATCAAGAGTCAGTCCTAGCATGAATGACTTATTGATTCAGATTGACGTGCACTTATTTGCAGGTCTGATGACACAATTCCTTATGGGCACATTGTTGTAATGGAATCTCAAAAAAATGACGTAAAATATTGTCCATGACACCAATGTTAAACTAGGCCCATAAGCGGGTTCGGATGTCAGACCTGCATATATGTATACGTCGATTCAGATGGAAGCTAGAATTTCTAGATTTTGATGTAGATCTTCATTTTGAAAACGTTTCGTTCTCAGATCCCTTTAAAATAAAATAGTCAATGCGTATTATGTGTTTCGCAAATCAGGGAGTTTAGCCATCCCAGTCTCCGATTAAAGAACTCCATAGAGTGCCTGCTCGTCATTTTAAATCTAAATAGGCCACACTTTTTAAGCAAGGCGAGATTTGCGAGCGAGCGACCGACCTTCCCTCCGCTTGTCGCCCAGGTATTTGGCCATACACACATTGCGATTTTACTAGGATTTGCTTCAGCCGTCCCCAGATCGTCACTGGTAGAAAACACAACGTGTATGGCGCCTTTTAGGAAGTAGGAATACCGTTCTGAGACGGTGGGTCACTCGCTTTCGAATTGGAAGGTCCTGGGTTCGAGCCTCGCTCGGCGCATAGTTGAGTCCTTGAGAAGGCTCTTTACTGACATTCGCTCACCTTACTCAGGTGTAAAATGAGTACCTCGCCGCTAACAGCGGTTTTTGGTAAAATCGCCTAATAAGCGTCATGCCCCGTCCTAAATGTTGAATGTTGCTGTTGGTCAGGAATCCCTTGTAAAGCGCATTGAGCACGTTTAGTGGATATTGCTCAACATAAAAGCTCAATTTTTTAAAGGAACGAAATTGCCATAAGTCAGCTCTTTGTTATTATTTTTAGCCAGCCATTTTAATGATTCGTTCTCAATATAACATTATATCAATCAGACTATAAACCCTCAAGGTCACACATAGTTTTGTGTGTTGGTACGTCATATCCCATTCCCGGATGTTATGAGTATTTTACCTAAACGTATAACATCAACACGAAAGCTTATGTCCATTTTTTATTTTAGGATTTTCATATACATGACCTTTGACATGACCTCTCTCGACTCCCAAGTGAATCGATAGACTACATCCCCTTTAACCTCACGAATCAAGAAACCCCTTGTTTTAAACTTGCTACGAACGACAATGAATCAACAACAATAATTCTGTCCCCCTTCCTGTTATTATGATAAATATTAGCCTCATTATCGGTCATGTTTATTCATGAGGTTTTTAATCAATATTCATGTCGACTCTTTTTTTTGTTCTCACTTCACACAGATACTTTCGACAAATCACCAATACGTAAAGCAACAACAGTGAGTACAATAAATAAATCAGAGCTTTTATATAGCACAATATCCGCTAAATGTGGGACGATTTTCTGACCCAGAGCTGTCTACTTGAAGTTCAAAAATTCGTAGTTTCCAAGGGGGGGGGGGGGGGAAACATAGATAGTTCGAAGATGACGTCACACAGGTCTTTGTTATTGTTTTTTGCCATCCGCGTTTATGAGTAATGCTCACTGAACTGTATTAACCTGACTATAAACGTTCATGGATACAGACAGTTTTGTGTGTTGGTTCGTTATACTTCCGGATGGCAATGTTGTGAGCTTCTTAGCCAAGCGCATACTATCTACAGAGTCACTTTAAATATCATTACAAAATAAATAATTTGCCTTCAGTAAGATCCAAAAATGTTCATAATTCCTAAATATAGTTTCTAAGCATCAAACTTTCTTTTTCAACAAGATTCATTGATTCAAAGAGGCGAATGCAATTCTCTAGTTGGAGCCGAAAATTCGTTCGTATTTCTACGAGCTTTTCGTAGTACTTGGCAGGTTTGCTGACCAATCTACTACTTACTTACTTAGGCCGCCCCTTGGGGCGCCCAACATGAGCCACAAGTCTTCGCATTCTGTCCTGTCCTCCATAAGCGTACGCAGCTCCCAGGTGTTGTCCATTCCTGTGTCATCTAGCAGACAGTCAATGTAGGTTTTATTCTGCCTGCCTCTGCTTCTGGTTCGCTCAGGTGGTTCCCATAGCACAAGACTGCTTGCAATCTCCTCCTTGTGTTTCCAGCAGTGCCCCGCAAGTCTCAGTCTTCTCTTTTGAATCTTCGAGGTCACTGTGGGGAGGTCATTGTAGAGCTCTTCATTTAATATGTGCTCTTTCCAGCTTACATTGAGGGCCATCCGCAGCATACGGGTGTAGCAGCCGTCCAGTTGCTTCTCAAGGGCTTTAGTGAGAGTCCATGTCGCTGCTCCATATAGAAGCACTGACTCTACCGTTGCCAGGAACAGTCTCTTCTTTATTTCCCTCTGTAGGTAGAACTCCAGATTTTCTTGAGTTTGTGACAGGCACTCCAAGCCAATGCTTTTCTTACAGAAATATCAGAGGAACTGCTTTGGGTCCAACCTCCTAGGTACTTGAAGTTGTCAACTTCCTTAAGCCATTGTCCATTCTTTGCCTGTATGCTAATTTGCCTTTCTTGGTTGTAGGTTTGGAAAACTGTCTTCTTAGCATTACAGCACAGTCCTACTTGTTCTATTGAGGACTTCTTGTGCCTGGTCCATCTCCTCGTTCAGTAGAGCCAGATCATCTGCGAAATCTAGATCCGTGACAATCGTAGCTGGATCTACTAAACTCAAAGTAAACAAGAAATCAGATTATTTATGTTATGGTGGGAGATCGTTTTCAACACTTGGTCCTCCAATGTGACCCATCGTCTCAAAACGGTATTATGTCGGAACGAACCAGATGCTTAATGGCCGAATTAAATGTTAATACTGGTCAAAATAAAAATTGTTGGCATTAGCACCCTGAAATATGGTATCCATTCTCCTCAATAAAACATACAAGCTCAACACAATTTTGATATTTCTGGCGATAAAATCAATTTTCAACATCTTAACCAACCCGACTTAATACCGTTTTGAGGCGGAGGGTCACAAATATGGAACGATCTTCCTAGGGGGTAAAGTAAAGTGTAGATGCTTTTAAATCAAAGCTAAAATATAACTTTTTACAAAAAAACCCCAACATATTTCTAAGTGTCTTGTGCGGCTATGTGGTCTTGTGGTATTGCACGCTTCCGAAATGGAAGGTCCTGGGTTCGAGCCTAGCTCAGCGCATAGTTGAGTCCTTGGAAAAGGCCATACTCATATTCTCTCATTGTGCTCAGGTGTAAAATGATTACCTGGCCGTTAACATGCGTTGTCTTTGTCAGAGAAATTTTTTCATATCGCCTAATGGCGTCATGTCCCGTCCTATATGTTAAGTGTTGCTGTTGGCCAGGGACCACTGGCGGATGTTATGAGTATTCTACCTAAACGCATAACATCAATATTGTATTCAAATTGACTTCCCGATGCACAGAGTGGCTCTGGGGATGTCACCTAGCTCTAGATTATTTCTCTGCGGCTCTACACTGCGGCTGAAGCCTGAATTATTCAAGAATTCTTTTAGATAAGACCCGTTAAAAAAATTCTCTTTTGGTATGAATTTAAAAAAAGTAGTCCTGCAGAGTAATTAGGCCCAAGGAGCCAGGATTTATACCTTGCTTGCTACCCTCTGGATAGGACGCTAGTCTATCGAGATAGATTCCAGGTAAAGTCTGGATTTTTTTTTCTTTTGACCCACTATCCACCCAGCAGTGATTGGGTAGCAGAGTTTGTTTAAATCTGGTAGAAAGTACGTTTGGATGTGAATATAGGGGACATTATTTTAATATCTTATTTCATCTAATTTTTTTATTCGTAACCCATCGCGTCAAAGCGGTAATATGTCAGGTTGGACCTGAAGCCAAACAAACAAACAAACAAACAAACAAAGAAATAAACTAGTCCCAGGGCTGCTACTTGAAATTTCTAAATGTCGTAATTTCCAAGGGAAAAATATAAATAAACATTGTGCATGAGCTTTATATAGCGCAATATCCACTAAATGTGCTCAAAGCGCTTTACAAGGGGTCCCTGGTCAACAGCAACGTTTAACATGTAGGACGGGACATGCCGCCTGTTAGGCGATATTACAATTTTTCGGACAAAGACAACGCTACAACGGCCAGGTACTCATTTTACAACTGAGTACGGTGAGAGAAAGTGAGTAAAGAGCCTTTTCCAAGGACTCAACTATGCGCCGAGCGCGAGGCTCGAACCCAGGACCTTCCGATCCGAAAGCGAGTGTCATACCACAAGACCACTTTAAATGGATATAGAAATAAACACTTTGCTCTCAGCAAGGTCCAAAAATGCTCCAAAGTCCTGATTATAGGCAGGGTTGCCAATTTGGCAGATTTTCTGCCAAATGACCTTTTTTTTTTTTTTTTGCAGAATTTGAAGTCGTTTGGCAGAGAAAAATCGGTTTGGCAGTTTGGCAGATATTTGGCAGATTTTATTTTCCGAGGCCTAGGAATGACTGTATAGGTCTACTCCACCTTTTTCATGGCAATTTTTATGTATTAGTGATTTTTTTAAACTTGGGAAATGAAAAAAAAAAATTATGACATCGGCCTTGAGAATTTTTTGTTTAACAAAACTGATGAGTTTTCAAAGGGGGTACTATAGATAGTTCGAAGATGACGTTACTCAAGCCTTTGTTATTGTATTTTGCCATCCGCGTTTGTGAGTTATTCTCACTGAACTGTATTAACCCGACTATAAACGTTCATGGATACACACAGTTTTGTGTGTTGGTCCGTTATACTTCCGGATGGCAATGTTATGAGCTTCTTAGTCTTAGCCAAACGCCTACTATCTATAAATAGTACAGTTTGGCAGATATTTGTGGTATT
The DNA here is from genome assembly GCF_034508935.2 of Berghia stephanieae. NCBI lineage: Eukaryota > Metazoa > Mollusca > Gastropoda > Nudibranchia > Aeolidiidae > Berghia > Berghia stephanieae. The sequence goes on along the minus strand of NC_088363.1, from coordinate 1,105,135 downwards.
TGGCAGATTTTTAAAATCCAGTTGGCAGAATGCCCGAAATTAATCTGGCAACCCTGATTATAAGTTCTAAGAAGCTAGACTTTCCTTCTCAACAAGATTTATTGTGTCAAAGAGACCTATGAAGCGACTATGTAGTCTAGTGGTATGCCACTCGTTTAAGGATCGGAAGGCCCTGGGTTCGAGCCGTTGACCAGGGACCCCTTGAAAAGCGCTTTGAGCACATTTAGTAGATATTGCGCTTTATAAAAGCTCAAGCTCATCTCGTTTAAGGATCGGAAGGCCCTGGGTTCGAGCCGTTGACCAGGGACCCTTGGAAAGCGCTTTGAGCACATTTAGTGGATATTGCGCTTTATAAAAGCTGAAGCTCATTTTTAAGAAGCTCTGCAGCTGGAGCCAAAAATTCGTATTTCTATGCATTTTCGTGGTACAAGGCAGGTCTGCAATCCTTTAGAGCAGTTCAGCCAACGAAGTCGGAGTTTATCCGTAGCCATCGTTATGTTATAGCCTGATACTGAAATCCAAAAGGACTGGCATTTTGACGTCATTATTTGGTCTTTGCACCGCCTAGTGAGTTGTCGTTAGTAGAGATCATGGAAAAAAGTCATTTCATTGGTTGAACTATTGAATTCAACTCACGATTTGTTTTCTTTTGAGGCAAAAGGCTGGCATTTTGACATCATTTTTTGGTCAGTATCAGGCCATAACTTTACGAAGGCCACGGTTTATCCCGGTTTCTTTAGCGTAAAACGGACAATAGCGATTGCTTACTATCCTTTTGATAGGACGCTAGTCAATCAACTTTCTGCCTGCTCTAGCAGATCCAGGTACCCAATCACTGCGAGATGGGCAAGGGGAAAAAAAAAAGGGGGGGGGGGGGGGGGGGGTGGCGTTCAGAAAGAAATCTCGTCTTCACCCGGATCGATCTCAGTCTCTTTGGGTGTGAGACGAGTGCTCTACCTACTGAGCTATTGGTACCTAAAGCCAAAAAGTGAATTTTAAATGAACTACAGTAGAGTCTGTTTAAATAAACTCCCTTGAGATCAAGAAAAAAATGTTTATAACATTTTCAAGGGAAGCAACCTTTCAATTAAAAATGAGTCATGGGTAAAAGTTCAGTAGCCTCCCTTGTCCAGAAATTGCACTGTGTGACTTCATCTCTGATGCATTCATAATCTTGTCATCTGGTATCCTACTCATATATATATATATATATATATATATATATATATATATATATATATATATATATATATATATATATATATAATACAAATTGTCACTCACATTTTATGGCCGAGACGTTCGTTATATATAGAAGAAACGAACGTCTCGGCCATATAATGTGAGTGACAATTTGTATTCTATATTAGCTCTAACCATCATTATCGAGCACTTTCGTACCTACGAGTACCCACCAACACTCATATATATATATATATATATATATATATAATATATATATATATATATATATAATACAACTACAAAGAGCTGTATGACGTCAATTTTGTTCCTTCTAGAGGCTATAAAAACTTTCGTTACGGCTAGCTGGTTGATATCGTCTCAAAATGTCAAATTTTTTTTTTGCAGTCAGTGATGTAGTCTGTCAATGTTTTAACTGTTTGTGTTATTGGCTGAGAAAGTGTTTTGAGCCCAAAACGTTGCGTGTCTGGTATTTGTGACCCATCGTCTCAAAACGGTATTATGTCGGAATGAACCATATTCCTAAAAGCCAAATTAAATGTTAAACTTGTAAAAAATATCAATTGTTGGCATTAGCACCCTTCAATATGATGTCCATTTTCCTCAATAAAACATAGAAACTCAACACGTCTGATATTTCTGGCTATGAATTCAATTTTTAACATCTTAACCAACCCGACTTAATACCGTTTTGAGGCAAAGGGTCACATTTTCTTCTATTTCGCAGAGGTTGTATTTATTTTTGTTAATCACTCTTTGCGATTTGACAGTTGCGTCAGAATATTTATTCAATTTTTAAACATTATATTTGTATCGACGTGTACATATATGCAGGTCTGACATACAAACCCACTTAAGGGCCTAGTTTAATATTGTTGTATTAATGGACAATATTTTACGTAATTTCTTATTTTTGGAGATTTCCATTACAACAATGAGCCCGTAAGGAATTGGGTTATCAGACTTGCAAATAGGTGGACTCAATTTGTATTAATAGAGCTTTTAATCAATGAAACCACGGCTATGTGCTCCTGTGGAATGATACTCACCTCCAGATCGGAAGGTCCAGGGTTCGTGCATACTATCTATAGCTGAATCCCTGGAAAAGGCTCTTTACTCACATTCTCTCACCGTACTTAGATGTAAAATGGGTACCTAGCCGTTAACATCGTTGTTTCCGTCCAAAAGAAAAAAAGCAATATCTCCAAAGAGGCATCATGTCTCGTCCTACATGTTAAGTTTTGTTGCTGCTGGCTTGTATAGCTCGTTGAGCACGTTTAGTGGATATTACGCTATATAAAAGCTCAAGCTTTTTAAAATTTCTCGTCATACATGTAAAGTATTGGTATTGGCTTGGGACATCCTGTAAAGTGCTTTGAGCACCTTTAGTGGTTATTGCCCTTTTTTGATGCCCTATTTTTTTTTCTGTGTTTTTAGTTTTTAGTATATTTGCAGGTCTGATATTAATGTGGTCTTGTGGTATGACCCTTACTTTCGGATCGAAAGGTCCCGGGTTCGAGCCTCGCTCGGCCTATAGTTGAGTCCTTGGAAAAGGCTCTTTACTCGCATTCTCTCACCGTACTCAGGTGTAAAATGAGTACCTGGCCGCTAACAGCATTGTTTCGGCGTTGTTAGAAAAAAATTGTAATATCACCTAAGAGGCGTCATGTCTCGTCCTACTTGTAAGTGTTGTTGCTGCTGGCTATGGATCCGTTGTAAAATGCTTTGAGCACAATATTGCCCTTTTTAATACCCTTGTTTTTTCCTGTGTTTTTAGTTTTTAATAAGCTTTTTATCAATTAAAAAAATAACGATAAATTATATGTTGATAAAGGGGAAACCCGAAACGTCCACAGTTTCTGTTTTCGTCTAATAAATTGAAGCTTATACAGTTCAACGCTTATCGTTATTTTTAACCTCCACCCCCCCCCTCTCTCTCTTCCCCCCCCCACACTTTGCATCACTAATTTTCTACTAGTTTGATCTCTACCACGACAAGACATCCCCATACGAGCGTCTGCTTGTCGGGAACGCGTCCAGTTTCGTGGCCAGTCATTTTGACACCTGTAAGAAGACTGCGTTGATCGTTACGGGGTTCAATCAGCCGGACAACCATAATGATATACTGACTGCTGCCAGGGAACTAGCAGTGGTTTGTTGTCATTATCATCATCATCATCATCATCATCATCATCATCATCATCATCATCATCATCATCATCATCATCATCATCATCATCATCATCATCGTCATCATCATCATCATCATCATCATCATCATCATCATCATCATAATCATCATCATCATCATCATCATCGTCGTCGTCGTCATCATCATCATCATCGTCGTCGTCATCATCATCATCATCATCATCATCATCATCATCATCGTCGTCATCATCATCATCATCATCGTCGTCGTCGTCATCATCATCATTATCATCATCATCATCGTCGTCGTTATCATCATCATCATCATCATCATCGTCGTCATCATCATCATCATCGTCGTCGTCGTCATCATCATCATTATCATCATCATCATCGTCGTCGTCGTCATCATCATCATCATCGTCGTCGTCATCATCATCATCATCATCATCATCATCATCATCATCATCGTCGTCGTCGTAGTCGTCATCATCCTGGATGGGAATCCTGACCTCCCATAGTGGGCTGGGAGGTACATACTGTGTCTTCTATCCCCCCATACCCATTTTCCAATTGTTTCCTGGCATTGTCTTGGAATGACATTACTTAGTTTTGTCCTGATCCTTGCCGGAGTTCCTTGGCTGGGAGGGAAACTGTCGAATGTGTCGTTATAGTTTTGGGAGATGATACTATTTTCCTTGTAAATCATCTCTCTGTTATGCACTGTATTATTTTCTGTATATTATATATCATTTGTAAACATTTGAGTGTATTCCTCTTAGTGGGGACCTGTGCTTATGTCTGGATGAGACTTTTAGGTGATCTCAAACGAAGTATTTTGATAGTGTGCTCTTGGAATCTACATCTGTTTCCTATTCGAACCAATTCCCCTTTGTCTTCCTTTTTCTTGGGTGCTTTAATTGTAATTCTAGAACTTTTTACCTTCCCATTTTCTTCCTTTTTACTGGCGCTGATATGATCTTAATGTGTTTCTAGCGCCGTAAAACCCTTAAAAACAAAAAACAAAACATCGTCATCATCATCATCATCATCATCATCATCATCATCATCATCATCATCATCATCATCATCATCATCATCATCATCATCATCATCATCATCGTCGTCGTGGTTATCATCATCATCACCATCATCATCTATCTTATTGAGAAAAAATGAAGAAAAAGAAATGAAGAAAAACTGATTCAAAATAACGATTATATAAATATCAGAGCTTGTTAGCCAATATTTCTGCGGCTATGTGGTCTAGCGGTATGATTCTCAACTTCGGATCGGAAGATCCATGGTTCGAGACCCGATTAGAGTCCTTGGAAAATGCTCTTTACTCAAAGTATCTCACCTTACTCAGGAAAGAAAATGAGTGAGTACCTGACAGTTAACACCGTTGTCTCTGTCTAAAATAAAATGTAACATCGCCTAACAGGCGTTAAGTCTCATCCTACCATAGAATTAAACGAATGAGAATACGTACGAAGCCTAAAAAGTGTCCACCAATGAAAGCATTCAGCGCCATTTTGTTGTTGGCTGAGAATGTAGTAATTACCATTCATTCGGTATATATGTCAACATAACGACACAAGAAAAACAACAAACAATATCAAAATCACAATAAAATGTTTCAGAACTGTTGCGTATATTTATGGCACAACGAAGCTGTCAAAAAATGAAGTGAGAGAATGTGTGTAATCATGTATTATAATAACCTGTAATGTGTTTTCCAACCACCACATCATCTACTACTACAACCACCACCACAATATCATCACTAACACTACTACTACAACCACCAGCCTCACATCATTATCACTACCACTACTACTACACCACCACCAGCACATCATCATCACTACCACTACTACAATCACCACAACCACATCGTCATCACTACCACTACTACTGCAACCACCACCACCATATCATCATCATTACCACTACTACCACAACCACCACCACCACTACTACTACAACCACCACCACATCACTACCTCAACTACTACAACCACCACCACAATAGCATCACTACCACTACTACTACAACCACCACAACCACATCGTCATCACGACCACTACTACTACAACCACCACCATATCATTACCATTACCACTACTACTACAACCACCACTACCACCATATCATTACCATTACCACTACTACTACAACCACCACAACCACATCGTCATCACTACCACTACCACTACTACTGCAACCACCACTACCACCATATCATCACCATTACAACTACTACTAC
>NC_088363.1:1089511-1094511 GCF_034508935.2 Berghia stephanieae | reverse complement strand
ACTACTATAACTACCACTACTACTACTACTACTACTACTACTACTACTACTACTACTACTACTACTACTACTACTACTACTACTACTACTAATAATAATAATAATAATAATAATAATAATAATAATAATAATAATGATGACGACGATTGTGAAGCTACTGCTTGACCGACAGAGCGCGCTTTCGTATTTGTTTCGTTTGGATTTAATGGTTTAACGGTAGAAGTGAGGCACCGAGGTCATTTCACTGCCTGTAAAAAGGAAGAGAATGGGGCGTTAAAAAGTTATAAATTAATTGTTTTTTTCTCCCCTTACTGTTTATTAAATGCAATATTTATCTATAATCAGCCGTAGATCCAGCTGGTCCATTCTACGACCTTTTTCCTGCAAGTTACAGAATATCCAGGAACAGCGCCAAGTATGTGGACGTCCTTCATTGTTCTAAAGGTTCGTCTCTCTTTTGATATCATTAACTCTCTCCTTACCAGCTATTTTTAGAATTTACCCCGAAAATTCAAACCCACCCAACACAAAAATTTTTCCCTTAAAAGGGGCCCTTTTTTTTAAAAATTTTTTTTAAAAGGTTGTCTCTGTTAAAAAAATTGAAATATCGCCTAACGGGCTCATGTTCGCCCTACATGAAAAGTGTTTTTTGGCTGGGACCATTGTAAAGAGTTTGGCCTTTAGTGGTTATGCTCTAAAAAAAAGTTAAGATTTATTTCTATAACGTTTATCCCAAGGTCTTGGGCGTTTATTTCAATAGGATTAAATAGCCTATGTACATCCGCCCAGCAACTGGGGCCGACGGGTTTTGGTTACGGAACAGTAACCCGGACATGCTAAAAACCGGAATGGTCCAGGCCCCACCAGGAACCGTTCCTGGTTGTTAGTTCTGGTGTGTGTGTGGTGTGTGTTTTATTGTGTGTGTGTGTATGTGTGTGTTTGGAGAGAGAGAGAGAGAGAGAGGGAGGGGAGAAAAGAGAGAGAGAGAGAGAGAGAGGAGAAGGGGGAGAGAGAGAGAGAGAGAGAGCGCAATCAGCCTACTCCCTCCCTTTAGTCTGAACCTCTGTCTTTTGTGGTTGGTACCACGAACACGGTACGACCGTGTACGTGCCCCATCTATTCGCCGTACTACTTGGGACATGATGATACGAAACTCTCTTCGCCCGGAAAACAATCGCACCAGGAACGGGTTTCCCCGTACCAGGAACAACGCCACCAGGAACACAATCGTACCAGGAACATGAAAATGTTCCGAATGCCCGCCGCTACCAGCAACCAGCAGCTTGGTTCTAAACAAAGAAAATGTGTACTCTTCATTCTTCATGCTGGCTAGAAATTTTTCACATGTCATGTGATCAGATAATAAAGTCAAAACTGATCAGATTTATTAAATTTTTCCTCTGGTACCTGTTATGCTTGTCGGAGAACTATTTCATAAGGGCGGTGATGGAGATAATGGCGTCCGCCATTGTTTGTATAGTTTAGGACTAGTCTGTTCGTCATTACGAGGGAAGTGACGTCACGATTGTTGAACCCTATTGCATAAAGCATTATACAGTAAATTAAAAATTCCTAACACACTTACACACATCTTCTCCCGTATTTTTAAGTAGTTAGATTTCAATAAAATGAATGAAGATGGCGTCAGTCAGTTGGGTGATTAGTTCTCACTTAAGTCCCTCTAACAGTCAATAAAATGGTAACGGTTAGGCATAGTGTTGTGTGTCGGTACGATTGATCTGTGGGCAGAATTAGAATTTTACCCCTACGCCTAGCATTTACATCGAGAAAAAAAAAGGAGCACACCCTAGTTAGTTAATTTCAGAGTAAAGGTGGTTGTGGTAGTCGTGTGGGGATAGGGGGGTAGTTTTGGTGATGGTGATGACGATGATGATTATGATGATGGTGTGATGATGATGATGATGATTAAGATGATGTGATTTATATGTGATGGTGGTGTGATGATGGATGAAGATGATGATGATGATTTGGGGTGATGATATGATGGGATGGATGATGATGAGATGTGTTGATGATGTGGTGATGATGATGATGGATGATGATGATGAAAGATGATGTGAGGTGAGATGATGATGATGATGTGTGGATGTGATGATGATGATGATGATGATGATGATGTGATGATGATGGGTGTGTTGATGGTGGGGGTGATGATGATGTGAGATGATGATGATGATGGTGGTGGATAATGATGATGATGGGGGTGTGATGATGACGATGATGATGATGTGATGGTGGTGATGAATGATGATGGTGATGATGGTGATGATGATGAGGTGTGAATGATGATGATGATGTGATGATGATGTGAAGTGATGTGTGATGATAAAGTGATGGTATGTGATGATGATGATGATGATGATGATGATGTGATGTGTGTGATGAGACGATGATGATGATGACAATAATAATGTGGTGATGATGTTGACGTTTGTGTGGTAATAAAATGTTATAAAATTACGATGATGATGACGATGATGAAAAACGATGATGATGGACGATGATGACAACTATGATGTAATGTTAACGATGTGATGGTGATGATGAGATGAGTAATTGGAATGATCATCAATGTCTTTTCTTCTCCTTTCAGCCTATGGAACTCTAAGGAGGCATATAGGGCATGCCCAAATTGTATTGAATGGAGGGCTGATTCAACCTGGATGTCCTTGGATCAAACGTATTTCTCTCTGTTCTGTTGTTGTTGTTGTTGTTATTGTTTTTGTTTTTGTTATTGTTGTGTTGTTGTTGTTGTTTGTTGTTATTGTTGTGTTGTTGTTGTTTTATTTTTGGTTTTGGGTTATTGTTGTGTATTGTTGTTGTTGTTGTTGTTGTTCTTCTTCTTCTTCTTCTTTCTTCTTATTTTTTCTTTTCTTCTTTTTTTATTATTATTATTTATTATTATTATTATTATTATTTTTTTTATTATTTTTATTATTTTAATTATTTATTTTTTATTATTTATTATTTTATTATTTTTATTATATTTTTTATATTTATTTTAATTTAATAATATTAATATTTATAATATAATAATTAATTTTATAATATTTAATTTATTATAATTTATAATTTATATATATTAATAATTAATAATATTTAATTATTATATTTTTATAATTTAATAATATTTAATAATTATTATATTATTATTTTTTTTTATTATTTTATTATTATTTTTTTATATTATTATTATTTATTATTTTATTATTTTTTTTATTAATTATTATTATATTATTTTTATTTTATTTATTTATTATTATTATTATTATATTATTTTATTTTATTTTATTATTTATTATTTATTATTATTTTATTTTTTTATTATTATTATTTTATTATTATTATTATTATTATTATTATTATTTTATTATTATTATTAATTATTATTTATTATTATATTTATTTATTATTATTTATTATTATTATTATTATTTTATTATTTATTATTATTTTATTATTATTATTTTTATTATAATTTTTTTTTATTTATTATTTTATTATTATTATATTTATATTTTATTTTTATTATTTATTTTTTATTATTTTATTTATTATTTATTTTTTTTATATTTATTATTATTAATTATTTTATTATTTTATTATTATTTATTATTTTTTTATATATATTATTTATTAATTTTTTATTTTTTTTATTTATTATTATTTTATTATTTTATTATTATTTATATTATTATTATTATTATATTATTATTATTATTATTATTTATTTTTTATTATTTTTATTTTTATTTTTTTTTTTTTTTTTTTTTACTTTTTTTTTTTTTTATCTTATTTTTTTTTTTTATTTTAGTATATTTTTATTTTATTTTGTTTTTTTATAAATTTTTTTTTTTTTTTTTTTTATTTTTTTATCTATTCGTTACTAATTTCTTTATTTATTCTATATTTTGATTTTTTTTACTTTTTTTTATTTATTTTACTTTTTGATTATTTTTATTTTTTTTCAGGTTATATTTTTTATTTTTTAATTTTTTATATTTGTTTTATTTGTTGTTTTTATCGATTTTCATTTTATTTTACTTTTTATATTTTTTATATTATTTATTTTTATAATTTTCTTTTTTATTATTATTATATATTATTTTTTATTTATTTTATATTTTTTTTTTTTTTCGTTTTATATTTAATTTTTTAACTTTATTATTTTTTTGTTTTTTTTTTTTTATTGATAGTTTATTTATTTTTAGTTTTTTTTTTTTTATTGGTTATTTTAATTTTATAATTTTATTATTATTTATCGTTATTATTATTTCATTTTTTTTGTATTTATTACTTCGTTGTAATTTTTAGTTTTACATGCTTAAAATTTTTATATAATATATATTAATTACTATAGTTTTTATTTTATTTTTTTTACATTTTTTTATTTTATTTTAATATTTATTTTTTTAATATTTACATTTTTTTTTTTTGATTTGTGGAGGAAGAGGGAGAGAGGAGGAGAAAATAAGATTTTTTCTCATCTTTGTCATTCGATTATCTTTGTATTCTTCACATTAGGAAAAGTGAACTTATTAAGTATTTTTGAATGAACAGTTCTGAATACAAGCAAATATTACAAAAGTCTCAGGTCCCTTTTGAATAATAATTTTTATTGTTTTTTTAGAAAACGGAGGTGTGAAAAAAACCCCCCAAAAACACAAACAATAAACAATAAAAAATCACACAAAACAACAAAAAACAAACAAAAACAAACACAAAAAAAAAACAAAACAAGCAACAGAAATTAAAACAAAATTTAAAAGAAAATTAAAAAAAAGATAATTGAAATTGCCTGGACATTTATGAACATGCTAACAAAGCAATAAAAAATAATACCAACAAAAAACAAAACAAAACAAAATCATCCCAACATTACTGTTTCCGTGTGTATGAAAAATTGGATTTTCTTAAAAATGTAACCATGTGTCAACTGAATAATGACCAATCGTGATGTTAATATTTAAAAGCTTTGA
>NC_088363.1:1063621-1089411 GCF_034508935.2 Berghia stephanieae | reverse complement strand
CTGCTTTGACCCCGTGTTCGAATATCCAAGATCCCAATTGCCTCAAGCTCCCAGAATTTCTTCACGGGTACTATCACTTACACCAACCCAGTGTCAAAAATGGTGAATGGGAGTTTTTGCCCTTTACTTCAGGGGAATGCCAAAATCCAGAAAGGATCCACTTACGAAAATGGTTCTTGAGCACAAGTCCAATCTCACTGTTTATTACCTTACCTGGTATTATTAACTCCCAATAACTATCAAGTCCAATCAAAAACATCCACTCCCCATCTCTGCCCCTTGTCATACTCATCTCCCCTTTCCCCAAATCTGAGCCCACCTGAGACTTAAACTGAGCAAGACAATCAAGATTCACCCCGGGCCCTGTATAATGTGCCAAAAATTTCACCATTTCTGTCAAACAGACATTCGAGTTTAAACCCTTCAGCCCCTGAAAGGAAACTTCATAAACATTTCTTTCTTCTTTTTTCTGATGGTCTGCCCCATAAAAGGGGTGAAAAATGATGTCCCTCCTTCCCAATAAATTTGGGTTTTAAAAACTTTCACACAGGAGGAATGAGATGTAACTTTATCAGCAGCGCTGTCAAACAAACAAAAACGTCAAACATCATTGACTTTCACTTTGCAGCTTTGATGACAGTCTGTCTTCCTGAAAACTCAGACTTGGCGTAAATCACGCAGTTGCCTGACCCCCCATTTTCATTTCCCACTGTCTTCAGCTCTGTTTGTGTTTTGTTTGGCAGCACTCTGTTTTTGGTAACAAAACACCTTATGGTGACCTTTATGGCAAAATCGAACATTTGAATCTACAATTCTTAGCCAAATGTGAAGGCCAAGAAACACTTGAAACAAAGATTACTGTTCTTTGTTTTCTCTCAAATTTTTTTTCAGCGTCCATTTCGCCAGCTGTGGACATTTATCACTGTAATGGCGGGTCCCTTTTACCACAGAAAACACAAACACAAGCACGATTCTGATTGTCTCTTTTTTCATTTGGGTCATCAACGCAGACAGAGTGTTCTTCCTTTTCTCGTACGCCACTGCCACCCTTGCTTTTTCGTTTGTTGGTGGCAAATCGAAATGTTGGGAACGTTCCCGTCTTTGAATTCGCCATGGAGAAAATCCATAAAAAAGAGTAAGTCCGACTCTCGTTTGTCGCTCGTTCGGGCCCATTCCATACGAAAGTCACTTGGCAGTCGACTCAATATCAGGGGTGTCAAAATGACCCCTACTGTTCCCCTGAAATTCCAAAGTTCTCTAAACTCCTAATGTGTGACTGAACTAGGTTGTAAAAAGTCCACATATTTTTCACATTCCTTACGTTGACCTCAGTTGCCAGAAGTTTTTGAATACTGGTCGAAAACTATTTTTTCTTTTCTATCGTAACGTTGTCCAAGAATTTCAAGTGCGTGACGATAATTTTCTCCGGTCAAACTTAGTCCTTTGATACACGAAAGGGCTTCTCCCGACAACAGTGATTGCAGATACGAAAACTTGGTGATACCAGGTAGCGTCGCTTCATCAATAAGCGCTCGAAACGAATCAAAGAATGAAGGCCACTCAGTGTAATCCCCGAAAAACCTGCCAGTTGTATTTTTGGCAAGTTTGATGCACTAGGATTAAAACGCCCTGATCCATTGTCCTGCGTTTCACTATTGTTAGCGTTCACAATGCGCCCCGGTTCCATGGAGGTCTGAATCTCAACTAGTTTCATTTCTGCAGCCGCCTTAGCCGATCTGCACTCAAGTAGGAATAAATTTTTAAATTTTCAATGTCACGCTGCAAGTCCTCTCAGAAAGGAACAACAGTTCGAGTTCTTCTTGCACTGATGTTAACTTATCTTGTCGCCTTTTAAAATCTGCCAAATGCGTCGGCCAATTCAGCTGAAGAAACGTCGAATCTGGCAAAAAAGCTGTTTTAGATTCAGAATCTCACGTGAAAGCCATCCTTTCGTCGCAGACCTGCGTTTTTTTCGCTTCTTCATACTAACTAGTGGTATCGAATACACTGGAGGACACTACGTCGCCTCTTCTAAAACAATGGAGAAAATGAAACCAACGACTGTCAACTGAATATCTACTTGCCTGCTTCTTCTCAAACAAAACACACAGTCCAATTAACGAAAATCTAGAGGATCCCGGTTTTCGGCACCAAAATGTTAGTCAATAAAATTGAACTGAGTCTCCAAAGATACTTTTAAACACTTTATTTACAGGCAAGATTGATTACAATATAAAACATGATGCTTCCTCTTTGACAGTCACAAAAAAAAAACCCAACCTCTCTCCGTAGTCATCGTTCTCTAGATACTTCCGTTCAAAATACACAACAAATTGCGGGCTTTTTGGTACCTGTGAAAATTGCCCGATAATTCCTGCTCTTTGTTGCAATAAAGAAGATGGCGTAAGAAAATATACAACACTTCTTCTTCTTCTTCTTCTTCTTCTTCTTCTTCTTCTTCTTCTTCTTCTTCTTCTTCTTCTTCTTCTTCATACTACTACTACTACTACTACTAACTACTACTACTACTACTACTACTACTACTACTACTACTACTACTACTACTACTACTACTACTACTACTACTAATAATAATAATAATAATAATAATAATAATAAAGATTAACCCCCTATCTGTAAGGTAGTACTTGCTATTGTTCGTCAACCGCTATATAAAGCGGCACCAATCAGCTTGACGTACCTTATGGATCTAATTCTGAAAAGGCTCTTTACTCACATTCTCTCACCGCACTCAGGTGTAAAATGAGTACCTGGCAGTTAACAGCGTTGTCTTTGTCCGTAAAATTGGAATATCGCCTAACAGGCGTCATGTCCCGTCCTTCATGTTAAATGTTGCTGTTGGCCAGGGACCCCTTGTAAAGCGATTTGAGCACATTTAGTAGATATTCCGCTATATAAAGCTCAATTTTTTAAAATGACCTATACTAAACAGTCACAGAAAAGCAGAAACAAATTTTAAAAAAAAAAAGATACAAGTTTCTCTTCGTTTTGGCCGGTCCCGACGTGCACACATTAGCAGGTCTGATAACCGAAAGCAATTATGGGCTTGTTTCTACATTGTTGTTATGGACAATATTTGTGTTGGTTTAACAGTCTTTTCATTACAACATGTGTTATGAATATGTGAGTGAGTGTGGTTGTGTGTGTTTGTGTGTGTGTATGTGTGTGTGTGTGTGTGTGTGTGTGTGTGTGTGTGTGTGTGTCGTGAATTCATAAATGTGAACTGAAGTCTGGATCCTCTATTTGACTGTTGTATTCTGGAAAGACAAGTATTTAAAAATTTGGCCAGAAAACTCGTCCTTCAAATATCGATCGATTTATATAACCCTCATCTTAGCAAAAACTTTTAAAGCTGGGAATTCATAAAAGACTTCGCGAAGTCCCAGGTTTGAGAGTTTTTGCAAATGAGGGTCTTTTGAATCGACCGATATTTGAAGAGCGAGTTTTCTGGCCAATTTTAAAAATACGATTTTCTTTTCTCAAAGGTTTGACAGTGTTAACTTGGTTAATAATAACACATATTATAGATAGTATGCAGAAGACGTCACTCAGGCCTTTGTTAATTGTTTTTGCCATCCGCGTTTGTGAGTTGTTCTCACTAAATATTTTAAACCCAGCTATAAACTTTCTTTTTACCCCTTTTGGTGTTGGCCCGTTATATTTCCCGGATGGCAATGTTGTGAACCCCCTTGGCCAAAGGCATTCTATCTATATTCAAACAGAAACTTTGTGAATGAATGATAAATTCCCTAATGAGAGGAAAACGGGCCCCATTGACGGGAAAAACACCCGAATATCGCTCATTTTGCGTTACAAAAATTATAATGAAATGAAGTAAAATGAAAAAAATGATGATTTTTTTTACGGCCTTTGTCCACTGGGCTATTTTTAAACATGATGAGGGAAATGATAATAATAAGATAAAGAATAATAATAATAATAAAATAAAAATAATAATAAAATAAAATAATAATAATAATAATAAAATAATAATAAAAATAATAATAATAAAAAATAATAACAAATAATAAAAGAAATAATACAATAGTAATTTTTTAAACTACACTATACTACTACTACTACTCCACTCTAACAACTCTACTATACTACTACTACTACTACTACTACCATACAACAACCAACTATACTATATACTACTACTCTACTACTACTCAACTACTATACATTATTACATTACTATTACTACACTATACAAACCCCTTCACCCCCACCACCACTACTAACCAAACACCACCATACTTCTGCTACTATCTACTACTACTACTACTACATATCTCACTAACTACTACTACTGTCTACTACTACCATACTATATACTACTACTACTATACTATATACTACTACTACTACTACTACTAATAATAATAAAATAATAATAATAAAAATAAACTATTACTATTAATACTACTATTTACCTTCACCACCACCCCCCCCACCCTACTACTACTACTACTACTACACATACTTAACTACTACACACTACTACTATTACAATCTACTACTACTACATATACACTACTACACTATATACTACACTACAAATACAACCACCCCACCACACTATATATACTATACTACTACTACTACTATACTACTAATACTACTATACTACCCCCAACACCCCCCCCAAAAACTTACAACTACTACACTCTACACTACTAACACTACTACTACTATACTCTACTACTAGTAATTAAACACAAATAATAATCATACAAACACCTATACTAATGGACCAAGTGGCAATGAAACAAAGAAGTATGAAGGATTTGTACAGGAAAAAAAAGTTCTTTTGTAAGTTGTAAAAATTTTTTCAGATCCTTTAAATATCGTTTAAACTTTTTCTTGTTTTCATGGTCACGTGATTCCCGCTCCCCCAATTTGTATCTAAAATAAAAAAAAATAAATCGAGTTTTTCTATAGCGCAATATCCACTCAAAGTGCTCAAAGCGCTTTACAGGGGGCCCGTTCAAAACAACATTTTAAAGTGTAGGACGGGGAAAGATGCTGTTAGGCGATATACCCTTTTTTGGACAAAAACAACGCTGTTAAGGGGTATTCATTTTTAAACCCAGTACGGTAGAGAATATGGTAAAGACCTTTTCCAAGGACTCAACTATGCGCCCAGCGAGGCAGGCTCGAACCCGGCCTTTGATCCGAAAAAAAACAAGTGTCTCCATACACCACATGCCCCAATCAGAATATTGGTCCAGGAGTCCTACTTTTATGCATTGGTCAAACCAAAAATTGTGTCAGGCATGAATAATCAGTCGGAAGGTGAAAAATTTTTGGGTTTTAATTTTTTGCTTTTTTTTGAAAAAATATGCTGCCAAGAGCTACAGCACTGAAAGCTTAGTTTGAAGTAAATCGGGTGATTTTTAATGAAGTTATGGTCAGATGTATGGGAAAGGTATCCAGCCACTTTTCTCAAATTTCATACTTTTTCAACTTGACTAGCTGTAAAAATATTTCCCGAAGATGTACAAAAAGGGTTGATTTAATCATTTATGTCAAGAACTCATTTTGGATAAAAATTGATCCTCTCACTAAACGGGCATATCCCCAATTAAAACCTTTTTCAACCACCCCACTGATTGTGCTTTCACCTGTAACAACTGCCCTGAAATGCGGAAAGTGGGGGAAACACCACCCCAAAGGGGGGTCAAACTAAATTTGGGCTCAATCCCTTTTAACACTTTTAGACATGAACTTATTTTAAACTTAAGGAGGGCGGATGCACAAAGCTGATCACGATAAATTTCGCAATTCATAAATATGAGTCAATATCGGGTGTTCCCCAAGTTTAATTTTCAGGCATTTTTGCCAAAGGGTTTTTTAAAAAAATCTGCCAAATACCCCAAAAATATCCCAAAAAAACCGTCCCTTTTTTAAATAGTTACTTTTTTTGAAAACTAATAAATTTTTTTTAAAAAAAAAAAAATTCGAAAGGCCAAAGCCCAAAATTTTTTTTTTTTTTTTCATTTCCCCCAAAAAAAAAAACACTAAAATAAAAAAATTTGGGCCAAAGGAAAAACGGGGAAAATAAAAATCTGCCAAAAAACTGCCAAACTGCAAAACCGTTTTTTTCTGCAAGATGACTTAAAATTCTCCCAAAAAAAAAAAGGCCCTTTAGGGCAAAAATCGCCAAATTGGCAACCCGGTCAATAAACTAACCTTTAAAAGGGGCGAGCTTTTTCAAAACCGCGCGTCCATTAAACCCCCGGGTGAAAAAGGGTTGGGGGGTTTCCCGTGTGAAAACTAATACCTGCTAAATTTTAAATATTGCTCCCTCAAAGCTCGAAGAAATAAAAAATTTTTAAAAGTAAATAGAAAATTTAGCTTAAATTTACTATACGAAAAAAAAGATAACGCGGAGGGGTTTTCCGGATTTTTTTCTCCTTTATTTAAAAAAAAAAACGGAAACTTTTTAAACATTACAGACAAAACCCGAGTTTAATGTGGTGCGTTGTTTTGATGAATACACAAAAACTCCATAAAATTACCTTTTTTTCTAATAAAAAGGGGGATCTTACATTCAATTTCACATTGTTATTTATTACAAAGGGGCGGGCTACCCAGTTTGGGGACTTTTTAAAAGAAACCAAACCCGAAATGAAAATGGGTTCTAACAGCTTAAAAAAAAAGAACACATTACCCAAAAAATGGAACTTTCGGATCAAAATCCTTCTTCAGGCAACAAAAAAAAAACCCCAAACCCAAAAACCAAAAAAACAAACCAAAAAAAAAACAAAAACAAAAAAACCCAAAAACAACAGAAAAAACATAAACAAAAAACCCCCCAAAAAAAAAACAAAAAACAAAAAAAAAACAACAACAACAAAAAAAAAAAAAAAAAAAAAAAAAAAAAAAACAACCACAAAAACATAAAATTTCCCTCCAAAACCACCTTTTCAGAATTTTCCCTAAAACCCTTCACACCCCACAAAACAAAAAAAGATTTTTTTCTACTCAAACAGAAAAGGGAACAAGTCCATTCAAATACAAAAAAATTGCCCCAGTGTCAAATTTTTTAACGCTATAAAAAAGTATTTTTTTTATAATTTGTGTTTGTAAAAAGGGAAATTTATCAGAATGAAAAAATTTTTGGGTTGCATCGTAACAATGTGACGTTTTTTCCCTTTAAAGGGAAAACCCGAGGTTAATAAATACCAAAAAAAAAAAAAAAAAAAAAAAACAAAAAAAACCAAACAAACAAAAAAACAAAAAACCCCCAAACAAACAACCCAAAGGGGCAGGGAAAATTTATGACACGTTCTTACCCGTAAAAAAAAATCGGGGGGTACCCCAAGACTATTTGTACAGGGGGGACGAGATCAAATGGTGTCATTAAATTTGACAAAAACCAGGGGGAAAAATTTTAAAATTTTTGGGAATTTGCATTTTCTTTGCATTTTTTGAAAAAATTAAAACTCAAAAGACCCTTTTTAAATTTGAAATTTGAAATAAATGGGTGATATTTCATAATTATGGTAGATGTAGGGGAAAAGGTATCCACAACTTTTTTTAAAAATTTCAAAAACTTTTAAAAATTTGCCCTAGCTGTAAAAAATATTTAAATTAAAATTTAAAGTTTTGATATTTCCCAAAGGGATGAAAAAAAAAGGGTTGTTTTAATCTTTATGACAAGAACTCATTTTCGATAAAAATTTTGCCCTTTCTAACTAAACTTGCAATATCTCATTACAAACCTTTTCACCACCCGGGCTGATTATGTCCCCCCACTCTTAACATTTTTGTTATTTTCCCCCCTGCCGTGGGATCTGTTTATCTTTTTTTTCGGGAAAAGTATTTTGTTTTTTTCGTTTTAAAATTTATTGTTGATAAAGTTTTTTATTTTGGTTTGAAAAGGGGTTTTAGTCCGTTTTTTGGTTTTTTTGTTTTTTTTTTTTTGAGCTGTAATATTCTTTTTTTAAATTTTTGGGTTTGATTAGATTTTTTTTTCGGGACGTGTGGAGTTTCCTTTTTCAATTTCAAATGATTCTAGTGAACATTTGGTAAGTTTTTTAAACCGGCAAAGTGAAAAAATTAAATTGATTTTTTTTTAAAATATTAATAGTAAAAAATAATAAATGTTTAAATGATATGTTTGATATGATGAATGATGAAAAAAATAATAATAAAAACCTACTACTTTTCCTCCCTTAAACTTCTACTACAACTACTACTACTACTACTACTACAAAATTTTACACTACTAAAAACTACAATAACGTACTCCACTAAAAACTTACAACAATTTTTTTTAAAAAATATACTACTACTACTACAACTAAACAAATACAACAAATTAAATATAATTTTTAATCCCACAAACTACTATTTACTACTACTAAACTCCCACTACTACTACAACTACACTACTAAATTAATAAAATAATAAAAAAAAATCATAATAATAAAAATAAAAATAATAAAAAAAATAATAAAAATAAAAATTTAATAATAATAATAATAAAAATTTTAATAAAAATAATGATGTTTGAGAAATGATGATGATGATGTTTATAATAATATACGCCCTTTAAATCCACGATAAGGGTTTCTTTAGCATAAACAAGCACAAAAAACTATCATGGCCTATAAAATTTTAGTAGCACCTTAAAACAAAATATACAACGTACACTAAAAACCTACATCGGGAAAAATTTTTTTCTCCAAAAAATTTTCACGAAACAAAAAACCCTCTACATACAAACTTTTGGGAGGTTATTTTAATGGCACCCAAAAATAACCAAATGAAAATGAAAACACAGAAGGGACGTTTTAAAACGTTTTTATTAAATAAAACCATAATGATTTTTCATCTGTCTAACAGGGAAGGGTTTAAAGGCAAAGGGGAAAGTGAAATTAAATCTATTAATATTATTTAAAACAAAATTTTTCGTATAATGAAAAATTTTCCCAAATTTTAAATTATGTTAAATTAACCCAATGATGGGAAAAACCCCAAAACAAAACAACTATGATACAATCAATCCAAATTTTACCCACGAATAAATCACACGCCAAAACAATGAATAAATTTTTTTTCAACCAACTGAACCTTTTTACGGGCCCTAAAAAAAACCCCAAAAAGGGAAATAGGGTTCCTTTTTGGGTTAAGGGGAAAAGGTCCAAACCAGCGTAAAGAAAATTTTTCCCATAAAAAACAATGTTAAATCGGGCCCAAAATTTGCGTTTTTTTTATCAGCCCTTTGGCCAAAAATTTGTCCCCCTTTTTCATATCCCATAGCCTAAATAAAAAAAAAGTGGTAAAAAAAAAGGAAAAGGGCCCAACGGTTATAAGACAAAGATAGAAAAAGTTGTAAAACAGTCCCCAAGAAAGCAGAAAGAAAATACAAGAAAAACAAACAAATAAACATTCTATTTCGAAGCTGTTATTTTTAATTTTTTTTTCATCAGGGCGAAAAAACCTCCCATTTTATTTTTTTTAATTTTCTTTTAAAATAATTAATTAATAAATAAATGAATAAAGTGAATGAATGAATAAATTTAAAATTTATTTATTTTTTTTCTTTTTTTAATTTATTCTATATCACAAATTTTCCCATTTCAGTTTTGGGGCTTTTTTTTTTTTTGCCTCACATTCCGATGGTGCCCTTGGGTTCCAAGGGGTAAGTACTCACCTCGGGACATGCAACGACAAAACGACAAATGGATGGTTTTGATATGTCAAAAAAAAGAAATCATCCCTTGTAAAATGAGGTCACATAGGGGCTAAAAATTATAGGTTCTTAAACCCCTCCCGCCCGGAAAATTTATAACAAGCCGCACGAAAAACCTTTAAAATTATTTCAAATTCGGGCAGAACTTTCAATTTTGAAAATAGTATTTTTTTGGGGTTAAATTTTTTTTCAAATTCATTAAAAAAAAGCGACCCTTTTTCGGGGGGAAAGTTAGAGGGGGGGGGTTTGTCTGAAGCCGGGGACGTGAAAATACGAACGAAAGAGAAAAATGGAAAATAAAAATTTTTTTTTAAAGCTCTTTATATATTTTAAAGGAGGGCAAAAGTGGTCGGTGGTTAAGGCTTTGAAACTGTCCCTAAAAGGCCCCGGGTTCGAGCTCCGTTTCAGGCACTTTCGTTTTTTTTTTTTTCCTTGACCAAAAAAATTAACCCTCTTTTTTGCTCATTTCGACAACATGGGGTTTCCCCGGGTTGACATCAACATCTTGTTTGATAAAATTTAAACTAAAATTTCCTTCTGAAATGTCTAGGGGGACAAATGCTTTTTTTGTCTTGGCCGGAAAAGGCAATTAAATTGAAACCCAATAGACCAAATTTTGTAACACGGGTTTTTTGGGTTCTATTTTTTTTGGGTGAAGAATAAAAATAAATATCACTTTCCCAAAAAAAACCCCCCAAGATCATTTTCCTGTTTTCCTTTTTTTAAAAAGGGGAACCAAAGCCGCAAAAAAAAAATTTTTTAAGCTCTTAGATTAAAAAAAAAAAAAGGAAAACCCCAAGAACAAAAAATTAGGATTGTTTAGGAGTAGTACCGGTATGGCTACACCTCCAAATTCATTTCTTCAATTCACTTCGAAAGTTTTCCCTTCCCCCCCTAAGAACAGTTTCATAGCCCCCCTTCAATTTTAGTTCGGGACTTTTGGAGGACGATGTACCTATTCCCTGGAACTGCCTGACTTTTCCCGGGCGGGCATCACTGTTCCCAATTTCAACTTACATTTTGTGGCATTTCCCCATGCCCTTAAAGGGGCGATTTGGGGAAAACCCCAGGTTTTCCCCGGGAAAATATGGAATGGGGGCTTTCCCTTTTGGGTGGGCCCCTTTTATAAACTTTTCCCTCCTTTTGGTTTTTCTTTTGTTCCAAAATTTCTCCCTTTTTTCTTTTCCACGCTGAATCTACCGCTTTTTTTATGTGGAAAGGTTTTCCCTCGTTTGACCCCTTGTTTTTTGTTTGGTGCCCCAAATTTATGTTTTTTTTATAGGGGGGGTTTTATCTTGGCTTCATCAATTCTTGCTTTGCATCCTTTGTTTAGCGTTTTTGTCATCTAAAAATTTGGGTGGTGCAAGCCGCCGGGGGTTGGGGAACCACTGAGTTTGAGTTGATTTTGGAGAAAACCTGTTAAAAATTCCCTCACTAAATTCTTTTAAATTTGGGGTTTTTCATGGGGGCCCTCATCCAAACAGGACCCAGAATTCTCCCCAAAATTACCATATGCCAAAGCATCCCCTGGGGAGCCCCCCCATTTTGGTAGTTGCATTTTTTTCCCCCAGCTTTTTCTTTTTGCAAATTAAATTTTTGTTTTTTTCCCTTCAAGTTTTTTGGATATTTACGTCTACCCAAATGTGATTTTTTTTTTGATATTTTTTGGGGAAAAATCAGAAAAGGGAAAAACCCGCCTTCGAAATGAAATGGTATAAAAAAAACTTACGCACCCGTGGACAAAAAAAGAAAGCAATGCAAAAAACATGAAAACACCAAGACTAAAAAAGTCCCTGCTAAGGGAAAAAGAAAAAAAAAGGCTAAAATTAAATTTTATTTTGGCACCTAAAAAGACACGAAAACACTAGAGAAAAATGTACGGAGGGCATGGCAAGGGCAAAAGAGGCGAGGAAGACCAAAAAGAAAAGGGCCCAACAGGATAACGGGAATGGCTCAACAAGGGCGTGACGGAATGTGGCAGATGGGCAAAAGACAGAGACTTCTTAAAAAGGGACTTTTGGGGGGAAGCACGCCCAATTGAATGCCACAAGAGAGAGAAAGAGAGAGAGAAGAGAGAAGAGAGGAGAGAGAGAGAGGGGAAAAGAGAGGGGAGAGAGAGAAAGAGAGAGAGAGAAAGGAGGAAAGGGGAGGGGGGGGGGGTTTGTGGGAGAAAAACCAAAAAGGAGCCGAAATAATTAAAAAATTTTTGGTTCTTAAATTTTAAACCCCTTGGGTTGCCCCAAACCCCATACTAAAGGGTTAAAAAATAAGGGGGGGTTTCTTCCCCAAAACCCCACCCCCGGGTGCCCAAACCCCAAACCCAAAAAAAGAAGGGGGAAAGGAAAAAGGGAAGGCCAAAGAAGGAAAAAGAATGTTAATAAAGGGAAAAAGAAGAAGAAGAAGAAGAAGAAAACCCCCCCCCCCCCCCCCCCCCACAAAAATATAAAAGAGACAGACGAAGTTTGAAAACGCCCCCAAAAACGCCCTTTTTCCCACTTCCGGCCTTTTTAAAAAACCCCTTTAAAACGTGTGCACCACAATTGGTTTCAATAGCCCCTGATGTCACGTCGCCAGAAACGGCGACAGCGGGATCTAAACAAAAAAAATTTGGGGTACTTTTTATTCTTCATCCCGGGCTAGAATTTTTTCAGATGTCTTGTGTTTCAGAATTAAAAAAGCCAAAACATAAACATATTTATAATTTTTTTCCCTCCTCGGGATACACTTTTTTGTTCGCCCGGGGGGAAATTTTTTCATAAGGGGGGTCCGCCATTTTTTCCATAGTTTAGACCCCGTTAAACGGGAAGTTACTATGCGCATTAGGGGGGGAAAATTTACGTCAGACAAAGGTTTGGAAGCCTTTTGAAGGGACAGTTAACAAAAAAATCCGAAAGTGTCGAACCCAAACCCAAATTAATTAAAAAAAAAAAAATTTCCAGTTTTCCAAACTCTAGTTTATCCGGGCCCAAACTCTTTTTGACAAGAGTAAATCCTAGAATAAATGACTTTTTGATTCAGATTGACGTGCATTTTTTTGCGGGTCGATGACAAAATTTTCCTTTAAATGGGCACATTGTTGAAGGGAAACTCAAAAAAAGGGACGTAAAAAATTGTCCATGACCCCCAATTTTTAAACTGGGCCCCATAAGGGGGGTTCGGATTCAACCTGAATATATTTATACGTCGATTCCAAAAGGAACAAAAAATTTTCAGATTTTGATGTAATTTTTCTTTTTTGAAAACGTTTTTTTTCTCAAAAACCCCTTTAAAATAAAATATCAATGCTTATATGTTTTCGCAAATCAGGGATTTTTGGGCCACCCCAATTTCTCCGTTTAAAAGAACTCCATAGAGTGCCTGCTCGTCTTTTTAAATTTAAAAAAAGGCCACATTTTTTTAAGCAAGGCGAATTTGCGAGCGAGCGCCCCAACCTTGTCCCTCCGCTTGTCGCCCGGGGGTATTTGGCCAAAACACACTTTTGCGATTTTCCCTGGGATTTGTTTTTAAACCCGTCCCCAATCGAAAACTTTGGAAAAATAAAACAACGGGTATGGCGCCTTTGGAAGTAGGAATACCGTTCGAGACGGGGGGGTCATTCGTTTTTTGGGTTTGGGAAAAGGTCCGGGGTTCGAGCCTGCTCGGCGCAAATTTGAGCCCTTTTAAAAAGGCCTTTTTTACTTTCCGCTTCCACCTTCCCTAAAGGTGAAATAAAAGTACCCCCTCCCCGGGCCCCCAAACCTTTTTTTGGAAAAAATGCCAAAATAGCGTCATCCCCCCGTCCTAAATGTTAAAGTTGCTTTTGGGACGGGAATCCCTTGTAAAGCGCTTTGGGAGCACTTTTAGGGGAAATTGCCAAAAAAAAGCCAATTTTTTAAAAGGGAACAAATTCCCATAAGTCGGGCTCTTTTTATTTTTTTTAAAACCAGGCCTTTTTTAATGTTCTTTTTCTCAATAAAAAATTATAATCAACCCAGACTAAAAAACCCCTAAATTTCACAAAAAAGTTTTTGTGGGGGGGACGTTTTTATCCCCATTCCCGGATGTTATATATTTTACCTAAACGAATAACATCAAACGAAAGTTTTAACCCCCCATTTTTTTTTTTTTAAAGGATTTTCAATCCCTTTAACCTTTGCCATAAACCTCTCTCGCCCCCCAAGGGGAAATGGGAAGAAACTACTTTCCCCTTTTAAACCCCTCCCCCGAATCAAAAACCCCTTGTTTTAAATTTGCTACAACGAAAATTTAAAATCAACAACAATAATTCTGCCCCCCTTCCTTTTTAAAAGAAAAAATATTAGCCTCATTATCGGCCCATGTTTTTTTTCATGGGGTTTTTTAAATAAAAAACCCAATTGCCGACTTCTTTTTTTTGTTCTAAACTTCCACAGAACTTTCGACAAATCCCCAATACGTAAAGCAAAAACAGTGAGTACAATAAAAAACCGGACCCTTTTATATAGCACAATATCCCTAAAGTGGGCGATTTTCTGACCCGGGAGCTGTCTACTGAATTTAAAAAATTTCGTAGTTTCCAAGGGGGGGGGGGGGGGGGGGGGGGGGGGGGGAAACATAATATTTCAAAGAGACGTCACACGGGTTTTTGGGTTATTTTTTTTTTGCCATCCGCTTTTATGAGTAATGCTCACTGAACGGGAAAAAACCTGACAATAAACTTTCATGGTTCAACATTTTTTGTTTTTGGGGTTTTCGTTATATTTTCCGGGATGGCAATGTTGGGGACTTCTTACCCAAATTTCGATACTATCTAAGAGTCACTTTAAAAAACTTTAAAAAATAAATAATTTCCCTTAATTAAATCCCAAAATGTTCAAAATTTCCCCTAAATATAGTTTTAAGCATAAAATTTTTCCCTTTTTCAAAAAAATTTTATTATTCAAAGAGGCAATGAAATTTCTCTATTTGGGAGCCAAAAATTCTTTTCTTTATTTCTACGAGTTTTTCCCGTAAAATTTTGGGCAGTTTGCTTACCAATCAACTACTTACTTCTTGGGCCCCCCCGGGGGGCGCCCAAACATGACCACAAGTCTTCCCCATTCTGTCCTGTCCTCCATAAGGAACCACCCCCCCGGGTGTTTTCCTTTCCCTGTGTCATCAGCAGACAGCCAAAGTTTTTTTTAATTCTCCCCTTCCTCTGCTTCTGGTTCGCTCAGGTGGTTCCCATAGCACAAAAACTGCTTAAATTTTCCTCCTTGGTTAAAACTTCAGGCCCCCAAAGTCCCAGTTTTCCCTCTTTTGAATCTTCGGGGTCCCCCTGGGGGGGGGGTTCTTTGTAGAGCCTTTCAATTTTTGTGCTTTTCCCCCAGCTTACATTGAGGGCCATCCGCAGCAAAAGGGGTGTAGCAGCCGCCCAGTTTGCTTCTGGGGGGCCCTTTAGTTAGAGTCCAAGTCGCTCCCTCCATAAAAAAGCACTGACCTCCCGTTCCCCAGGAACAGTCTTTCTTTATTTCCCTCTGTAGGTAAACCCCAGATTTTTAAATTTTTGGTAAACAGGCCCCTCCAAAAAAAGGCTTTTTTTTAACAGAAAAACCCAAGGGGAAATTTGCTTTGGGTCCCAACCCCCTTGGGTATTTGAAGTTGCAACTTCCTTAAGCCATTTTCCTTTTCTTTGCCTGAAATGCAAATTTTTGGGCCTTTTTTGGGTTGTGGGTTTGGAAAAAACGTCTTCTTAGCAATTACAGCACAGCCCCTTTTTTCTTTGAGGATTTCTTGTGCCTGGCCCATCCCCCTCTTCGGGTAGAGCCAGATCATCTGCGAAACCCAAGATCCGTGACAATCTAGCTGGATCTAAACTAAATAAAAAAGAAAAAAAAAAGAAATCGTTTTAAATGTTAATTGGGGGGGGGGGGGGGGGGTTTTTGGGTTTTTTTAAATGGGCCCCTAAAAAGGGAAAATTATGTCGGAACAAAACCAAAATGCTTAAAAGGCCAAATTTAAAAATGTTAAAATTTTTTTCAAAAAAAAAATTTTTGGGCATTACACCCTAAAATAGGAAACCATTCTCCCCCAATAAAAAAATAACAAGCTCAACACAATTTTGATTTTTCTGGCGAAAAAATCAATTTTCAACATCTAACCAACCCGATTTAAAAACCCGGGTTTTAAGGCGGGGGGGTCCCCAAAAAGGAACGATCTTCCCGGGGGGTTTAAATAAAGTGTAGATGCTTTTAAATCAAAAGCAAAAAATATAACTTTTTTAAAAAAAAAACCCCAAAATATTTCTAAGTGCCCTTTGGGGCCCTAAGTGGTCTTGGGGTTTTTGGCACCCCTTCCAAAAAGGGAAAGGGGCCCGGGTTTCGAGCCTCCCCTCACCCGCATTTTATCCGGGAAAAGGCCATACCCTTTTGCCCCTCATTGGCTCAGGGAAAAAATTTTTTACCTGGCCTTTTTAAAACCCCATGCGTTGCCCCTTTGTCAGAAAAATTTTTTCATACGCCTAATGGCGTCATGCCCCCGTCCTATATTAATTTTTGCTGTTGGCCAGGGGCCACTGGCGGATGTTAAAGAGTATTCTACCTAAAAAGCATAAAAAAAATTTTTCAAATTGACTTCCCGATCCCAGAGTGGCTCGGGGATGTCACCTACTCTAGATTATTTCCTGCGGGTCTAACTGCGGCTGAAGCCTTTAATTTTCAAAATTTTTTTTTAATAAGAACCCTTAAAAAAATTTTTCTTTTTGGATGAATTTTTAAAAAAAATAGTCCTTCAGAGTAATTTTGGCCCAAGGGGCCAGGGATTTTACCTTTCTTTCTAACCCCCCTGGATAGGACGCTAGTCCCTTTTGGGGAAAAAGATTCCAGGAAAAAACTGGATTTTTTTTTCCTTTTTACCCACTATCCAACCCCCCGCAGTGATTGGGTACAGAAATTTGTTTTTAAAACTGGGAAAAAAAAGTACGTTTGGATGTGAAATATAGGGGACCTTATTTTAAATCTTAATTTTATCTAATTTTTTTTTTTCGTAACCCAACGCGTCAAAGCGGAAAAAAGTCAGGTTTTGGAAACCCGAAGCCAAACAAACAAAACAAACAAAAAAAACAAAGAAATAAACTAGTCCCAAAAGGGGTGCTCCTTGAAATTTCCCAAATTTCGTAATTTCCAAGGGGAAAAAAAAAAATAAACATTGTTCATGAAGGGTTTATATAGCGGGGAAAAAAACCACTAAATGGCTCAAAAAACGCTTTTCAAGGGGGCCCGGTCAACACAACGTTTAACATGTAAAGGGCGGACATGCCCCTGTTAGGCGAATTAAAATTTTTTCCACAAAGAACAACGCCAAAAAAGGCCAGGTTTCTCAATTTTTCAAAAAGAGTACGGGGAGAGAAATGAGGGAAAAAAGCCTTTTTCCAAGGGCTCAAATATTCGCCGAAACGCGACTCAAACCCCGGAAACCTTTTCCCATCCGAAAGCCCAGTGTCATACCCCAAGGGCCACTTTAAAAAGGTAAAGAAAAAAACCCCTTTGCTTTTTCCCGCAAGGTTCCCAAAAAAGCTCCAAATTTCCCGAATTTTAGGGGGGTTTCCAATTTGGGAGATTTTCCCGCCAAAAATTTTTTTTTTTTTTGGAAAAATTTGAAGTTCCCTTTGGCAAAAAAAATCGGGTTTGGGGGGTTTGGGGAGATAAATTGGGGATTTTTTTTTCCGAGGCCTAGGAAAAAATTTTATAGGGCTACTCCACTTTTTTTATTGGCCCAATTTTTTATTATTTTTGGATTTTTTTTTAAAAATTGGGAAATGAAAAAAAAAAATTAAAGACCCCGGCCATGAAAAATTTTTTTTTTTAACAAAACTTTATGAGATTTCAAAGGGGGGACTATAAAAGTTCGAAGATACGTTACCAAAACCCTTTTTTTATTGTTAAATTTTCCCCCCGGATTGGGGGAGTTTTAAAATTTTCACTGAACTGTAAAACCCACTATAAAAGTTTATGGATCACACATTTTTGGTGTGGTTTGGGCCGTTAAAACCCGGGTGGCAATGTTAAGAGCTTCTTTGCAAAACCAAACCCCCTACTATCTATAAATATTTCAGGGTTTTTTCAATTTTGTGGTATTTGGGAATTTTTTTTAAAAACCAGTTGGCCCGAATGCCCGAAATTAAAACGGCAACCCCCGAATTTAAAAATTTCCCAAGAAACTAGCCTTTTCCCTTTTCCCAAAAAGAATTTTTTTGGTTTAAAGAGCCCCTTTAAGGACTATGTAGTTTTGGGGGTATGCCACTCGTTTTTAAAAGGTCGGAAAGGCCCCTGGGTTTGAGCCCTTGACCCGGGGACCCCCTTTTAAAAGCGCTTTTAGCACATTTAGTTTATATTGCGCTTTTTTAAAAAAACTCCAAACTATCTTGTTTAAGGAACGGAAGGCCCCGGGGGTTCGGCCGTTTTACCAGGGGCCCGGTTGGGAAAAACGCTTTGAGCACTTTTGTTGATATTGCCTTTTTAAAAAACTAAGCTCATTTTTTAAAAAATCGGAAGGGCCTTGGGGTTTCCAAGCCGGGTTAAAACCCGGTCCCCTTTAAAAACGTTAGCCCAACATTTTTTTAAAGTTTTGGTTTTTGCCTTTAAAAAAAAAGGCTCAAGCTCATTTTTGGGGCCCGCCAGTGAGGCCAAAAAAAAATTAAATTTGGAAATTTTCAAACCCAAATTTTTTTTTTCAAAAGGGGAAATTTCCGTAAAATTTTTTTAAAACATTGCCAAAACGAAACCCGGGTTATACCCGGTTTTTTTTAGGGGGAAAAAAAGGGCAAAGCGATTTTCTTACTATCCTTTTTTTAGGACGCTATCCCAATTTAACATTCTGCCTCTCTAGCAGAACCCCGGGACCCAATCACGCAAAAGGGCAAGGGGGAAAAAAAAAAGGGGGGGGGGGGGGGGGGGGTGGGGGTTCAGAAAGAAAATTCGTCTTTACCCACCCGGATCGATTTTCATCTCTTTTTGGGTGGGGAGAAGAGTGCCCTAATACGGGCTAATTGGGACCTAAAAGCCAAAAATTTTTTTTTAAATTTTTCTACAGTATAGGGCCGTTTAAAAAAACTCCCTTTAACCCAAAAAAAAAATGTTTTAAAACCTTTTTTAAGGAAGCAACTTTTAATTAAAAAAAGAGTTTGGGGAAAAAGGGTTTAAATACCTCCCTTTTCCAGAAAATTTTTAAATGTGTGACTTCATCTTCTGATGCCCCTTCATAATCTTGTCACTGTATCCTACTCAAAAATATATTTTATTTAAAAATAAAATATATATAAAAATATAATAAATATATATATATATTAAAAAATATATAAAAAAAAAAATAAATAAAAACAAAAATTTTCACTTTACATTTTAAAAGGCCAGACGTTCGTTTTTATATAGAAGAAAAGAACGGTCCCGGCCAAAATGTGAGTGACAATTTGAATTTTATATTTTGCTTTTAAAAAATCATTATCGAGCACTTTTTTGTACCTACGAGTACCCCCCCCAACACTTTATATATAAAATAAAATATATATAAAAATTAAAAATATATATATATAAATATAATACAACACCAAAAGCCCGTAAAGACGTAATTTTTTTCCTTCCCAGAGGCCCAAAAAACTTTCGTTAAAGGCTAGCCCGGTTTATATCGTTTTCAAAAGCAAAAATTTTTTTTTTGGGAGTCAGTGATGAAATCCCGTCAAGTTTTTAAAGTTTTTTTGTTATTGGGGGAGAAAGTGTTTTTGAGCCAAAAAGTTGCTTTTCTGGGATTGGGGACCCATCGTCCAAAACGTTAAATTTTGCGGGAAAAGAACCAAATTCCTAAAAGCCAAATTAAATGTTAAACTTGTAAAAAAAATCAATTTTTTGGGATTAGCACCCCTTTAATAAGATGTCCATTTTTCCCCAAAAAAAAATAGAAACTCAACAGGGCCTTTTTATTTCTGGCTATGGAAATTCCCAAAAATTTTCCCTCTTTCCCCAAACCCCCTTAATAAAACCCTTTTGAGGGGGAAAAGGGGCCCCATTTTTTTCTATTTTTTGAGAGTTTGGGAATTTTTTTTTGTTAATCCTCTTTGCGATTTGACAGTTGCTCAGAATATTTATTTTAAATTTTTTAAAAATTATATTTGTTCGACGGTACCTATATGCCAAAGGCTCCCTACAAACCCCTTAAAAGGGCCCCCTTTAATATTGTTGTATTAAAGGGGCAATATTTAACGTAATTTTTTTATTTTTGGGGATTTCCAAATTTCAACCAAAGGCCCGTAAGGAATTGGGTTAACAGACTTGCAAATAGGTGGACTCCCTTTGTAATAATAGAGGGTTTTTTTCAATGAAACCAACCCGGCTTGTGCCCTGTTAAAGATTTCTCCAAACCCCCCAAAATCAAGGTCCAGGGTTTTTTTTGCATACAACTATAGCTGAATCCCTGGAAAAGGGGTCCTTTTAACTCACAATTTTTCCCCCACCTACTAGATGTAAAATTTGGGGGCCCAACCGTTAACAACGTTTTTTCCGGGCCAAAAGAAAAAAAAAAATTCCAAAGAGGGATCCTGTCTCGGGCCACATTTTAAGTTTTTTTGCTGCCCGGGTTTATTTGCTCGTTTAGCACGGGTTTTTGGGTTTTTACGCTAAAAAAAAGCCCAAGCTTTTTAAAATTTTTCCCTCCTCCAAGTAAAGTATTGGGATTGGCTTGGACACCTGTAAATGCTATTTAGCACCTTTATGTTTTTTGTTGCCCTTTTATGCCCATTTTTTTTTCCCGTGTTTTTAAATTTTTTGTATATTTTTCAGGGCGATTTAATGGGGTCCCTTTTGGGGAAAGACCCTTACTTCGGAACGAAAGGTTTCCCGGGTTTTGAGCCCCCGCTCGGCCCAAGTTGAGTCCTTGGGAAAAGGGGCCCTTTTCCCCGCATTCTCTCACCGACTCAGGTGAAAATGATACCTGGCCCCCCCCAACAGCATTTTTTCGGCGTTATTAGAAAAAAAAATTTTAATATCCCCCCTAAGAGGGGGGTCCCCGTCCGTCCTCCCTTAAAAGGGGAATTTTTGCTGGGTTTTGGAACCGTTTTAAAAATGCTTTTAGCACAATAAATTGCCCTTTTTTAAAAACCCTTTTTTTTTTCCTGTGTTTTTAGTTTTTTAAAAAAGCTTTTATCAAATTAAAAAAAAAACGATAAATTAATTTGGGTAAAGGGGAAACCCGAAAAGTCCACCCCTTTTCCCGTTTTTCGTCAAAAAATTTTAAGCTTTTCCCGTTTTTAAAGCTTATCGTTATTTTTTTAACCCCACCCCCCCCCCCCTGTCCTCCCCCCCCCCCCACTTTGCTCACTAATTTTTTTTACTAGTTTGATCTCACCACCACAAGACAAACCCCATACGAGCGTCGCTTGCGGGGAAAAAAGGTCCATTTCCCGGGGCCTCATTTTAAAAACCTTAAGGAGACTGCTTTTATCGTTTTCGGGGGGTTTCCCTCAGCCGGGCAACCAAAAGGGAAAACAAATGCTGCCAGGGGAAATAGCAGTGGGTTTGTTTTCATTAAAACATCATCCCCCATCAAAAATCCCCAACCCTCATCATCATCATTCATCACACATCATCAACTCACATCGTCACCAACATCATCATCATCATCATCAACATCACATCAACTAAACATCATCCCTCATCACATCGTCGCGTCGGGCTTTAACAAACCATTTCCCCTCATCATCCCTCATCATCCCCCCTCCCTCCCTCATCAAAATCCTTTATCGTCGCGCGCCTTTATCATCATTTTTCATCACCATCCTCGACGTTTTTAACATCACATAAACATTTATCATCGTCCCTCATCATCATCCTCAAACGCGTCGCGTCATCAATTTATCATTATCCCATATCTTTGTCGTCGTCGTCCCTCATCATCACATCTCCCTCGTTTATTCCTATCATGCATTTATCAAACATCATCACGTCGTCCGGGCCACGCACATCCGGATGGGGAAACCTGAACCCCCCATAGTGGGCGGGGGGGTACAAAAAAAGTTCCCTTTTTATCCCCCCAAAACCCATTTTCCAATGTTTTCCCGGCATTGTCTGGAATTTACAAAATTAGTTTTTCCTGAACCTTGCCGGAAATTTTCCTTGGGTGGGAGGGAAACGTCGAATGTGTCGTTATGTTTTGGGGGATGAAACTATTTTTTTCCTTTTAAATCATCCCCTGTTATTCACTGTAAAATTTTTTTTGTATATTAAATATCAATTTAAAACAAATTTTTTGTATTCCTCTTGGGGACCTGGGGCTTATGTCCCGGTGAGACTTTTTTGGTATCTCAAACAAGTATTTGATAGTGTGTCTTTGGAAACTACACTTTTTCCTATTCGAACCAATCCCCCCCTTTTACTTTCCTTTTTTTTTTTGGGTGCTTTTAAATTTTAATTCTAAACTTTTTACCTTCCCAATTTTTTTTTCCTTTTTACTGGCGCTGATAGGGTCTTTAAAGTGTTCTTTGCGCCGTAAAAAACCCCTTTAAAAAAAAAAAACAAAACAATGTCCCTCCCTCAACATCATCATCATCATCCCTCCCTCATCATCATCATCAACCATCATCATCAAACATCATCCCCAACATCATCCCTCCCTCGTGGTTTTTCAACATCAACACCATCATCAAACAACTTAAAGGAAAAAAAAAGAAAAAAAGAAATGAAAAAAAAACTGATTCAAAATAACGATTAAAATAAATATCAGAAACTTTTTAAACCAATAAATTTTTGGGGGGCTATTTGGGGCCCAAACGGGTTTTTTATTTTTCCAAATTTTGGGTCGGAAAATCCAAAGGATTTGGACCCGATTAAAAGGGCCCTTTGGGAAAAAGCTCTTTACTCAAAGAAACCACCTTAACGGAAAAAAATGATTGGGGTACCTTACAGTTAACAAATTTTCTCTGTCTAAAAAAAAAATGTAAATCGCCCAACAGGCGTTTAAAATCTATCCTACCCCGTTAAAGGTTTTGGTGGCTGGCCAAAAAATTCCCCCCTTGAAAGCCTTTGGCCATTTTAGGTTTTGTGCAAAATATTAAAATTGGGTTTTTGTTTCAACCCCCACCCCCAAAGGGAAAAAAAACCAAAACTTAAAAAATCAACCTAAATTTTTCAAATGTTCTTAATTTTTCAAAAACAAAGAAAAGCATTTTAAAAATAATAAAAGTGTTTTAAAACTTATTTAAAAACCCTTTTTTTTTTAACCCCCAAAAACCATTTTTTTCAAACTTTTAAACCAAAACCCAAAAATACCTTAAGAGGAATTAAAACCCCCCCCCTTTTTAATAAAAAATCCAAATCTAACCCCCAAAGGAATTTTTTTTTTTCACAAATAAAAAATTAACAACCCCAATTTGGGCTCAAATTTTACTTAATACAACCCCCCAAAACAACCCTAAACACCCCAACCCCCGCCCCCACTTCTTCTTTTTTTCCCACCCCCCTCCCTACCTCCCTCCCCCACCACCCCCCTTCTTTTTCCCCCCTTCTCTTCCCACCCCCCCTTCCCCCCTTTTTCTTCTCCCCTCCTCCCACCCCCATCCTTCCTCCCCCCCCCCCTACCCCCCTCCCCTTCCCCCCCCGACAACCCCTCCTTTTTCCCCCCTTCCTTTTCCCCCCCCCTCCACCTTCAACCCTTCCTTCTTCCCCCCCAACCCTTTTTCTTTTCCCCCCCTTCTTCCCTTTTTCCCCTTTTTCTCCTTCCTCCTCCTCCCCCCCCCCTCCTCCACCCCCTCCCCCCCCCCTTCCTTTATTTCTTTTTTTTTTTTTTCTTTTTTTCTTCCTTTTTCCTTTTCCCCCCTTTCCAATCCCTTCCCCTTCCTCCCCCCTTTTCTTCCTTTTTCGGCCCATGTTTCCCTTCTTTTTTTCCCTTCTTTTCCTTTTCCTTCGCCGGGGGTTGGGTTTTTTTTGGGGGTTTTTGGTTTTTTTGGGCCTTTTTCCCTACTTCTTCCCCCCCCCCCTTTTTCTTTTTCCCCCTTCTTTTTGCCCCCACCCCCCCTTCCTTCCCTTCCTTCAAAACCCCCCTCTTCCTTTTTCCCCCCCTTCTTTTCTTCTCTTTTTTTCCCCCCCCCTTTTTCTTTTTTTCAAACCCTTTTTCCCCCTGCCCCCCCTTTTTCCCCCCCCTTCTTTCCCCCTTTTTTTCTTCTTCTTTTATCTTCTTTTTTTCTTTTTTTTATCATATTAATTTTTTCTTTTCTTTTCTTCTTCTTATTCCCCAACCCCTTTTTCCCCCCTTTTTTTGCTTCCTTTTTTTTCCTTTTTTAAATCATTCCCCCACTTCAACAAAAAAATTTCAAAACAAATTAACCACCCCCCCCCCTTTACTATTTTTATCCTTTTAAAAATGAAAAGGAAAAAAACAAAAGGTTTATCCCCCCCAAAACTAATGGGGTAAAACCCTTTAACATGTGAATAAAATTTTTGTGGGTAAACATTAAAAAATGTTTTATTTAATTTTATGAAGAAAAAAAGGTTAATTTTTAAAATTTTTGAAGACGTTTTAATTAATTTTTTATTAAAAAAAATTTTATTAAAATTAAAATTAAAAATTATATTTTTTTATTATTTTTTTTTAAAAAAATCATTTTTTATTAAAAATTTTATCCCAAATTTAATTTTTTAGGGAATACCCTTTTAATTTTAATTTTAAAATTTTAATTAATAATAAAATTAATTTTAAATTTTAACCAAAAAAAAAATTTAAAAAATTAAAAAAGAAATTTTTTTAATTTTTAAAAAAAATTTTAAAAAATTTAATTTTAAATAAAATACTAAAAAAACTTTTTAATAATTTTTAAATTAATAAAAAATTTAATTTCTTTTTTAAAAAAAATTTCAAAAATGTTGGAAGGAAAGAGCCATAATACAAAAATCCAAAAAATCAAAATTTTTTCCCCCCTGGAAAGGTTTCACATTGTGGTTTTTAAATTTTGCGAAAAATAATTTTTCAGGGGACCAAAACAAAACTTTGGGTCAACCCGGTTGGCCCTTTTCTTCTTTTTTTCCCCTTCTCCTTTGTTGGTTTTGTTGGTTTTTAGGTTTTTGGGGGCCCCCCTCCCCTTTTAAACCCCCCACCCCCCTCCCCCTTTTTTTCATCTTCTTCCCTTCCTCCTTTTCTCTTCTTCTTTTAACTTCTTCTTCTCCCCTTCTTCCCCCTCCCCCTTCCCCCCATCCCCCTTCCCCTACCTCCCCACTTCTTTTTCCCCCTTAACCCACCTTACTCTTCCCTTCTTCTTCTTCTTCTTCTACACTTTTTTCTTTTTCTTCTTCTTTTACTACTTTTTTCTTCTTCTTCTTCTTCTCTTCCTTCTTCTTCTTCTTCTTCTTCTTTTTCTTCTTCTTCTTCTTCTTCCCTTCTCCCCTGCCTTTTTTTTTCATTTCCCGTTCCTTTCCCTTTTTCTCCTTACTTTTCTTTTCTTTTTTTCTTCTTTCTTCTTCTTCTTCTTCCTTCTTTTTAAATTCCCCTTTTTTTTTTTCTTCGCTTCCTTCTTTCCCCTTCTTCTTCTTTTTTCCCCTTTCCTCCCTTTTCCTTCAACTTCTCTTTTTTTTTCTTTCTTACCCTTCCCTACTAAAAAACTTTTCTTTCTACCTTACTTTTTTATTTTTATAACTAAAAAAAAACATTATAAACCCCTATTTAAAAAATATAAAAATACTATTATACAAAAAGATACTATAATATATAATTATTAAAATTTTAATAATAATAATAATAATAATAATAATAATAAAAATATAATAATAATAATTTTAATATAAAATAAATAATAATAATAACTAATAATAATAAAAATAATAAAAAAAAAAATAATAAAAAAAAATTAGAAAAACTTATACTTAAATCTACTTCTACAACAACTACCAATTTCTTTTTTTCTACTTTCATCTAACTACTACTACTACTACACTATTTCTACTTACTACTACTAAATACTAAAACACTACCACTACCCCCTTACAAAAAACTTACTACTACAAATACCCACACTACTACTATTAAAAATTTTTATAATAAATTTAAAAAAAAAAAAAAATAAATAAAAATTTTAAAAAAAAAAAAAAAAAA
>NC_088363.1:1036121-1056121 GCF_034508935.2 Berghia stephanieae | reverse complement strand
GGCAAAACAATAACAAGCTGAGGACGTCATCTCGAACTATCATAACATCTACGTCTCGAAACCTATTACTTAATTGACCGAAATCGTCTCAACATCGATCATTAATGCGCCATCTGACAAAACTCTCAAATCTGGGACTAAAAGTGACGTCATAATACAAGTCCTGGTGTCAGGCTATGAGTAAACAAAGGCTACGGCATGACCTATTGGTATGTTAACAATTTTTATAAACAAAGCAGCTTGTTTACATTTATTAAGAAATGCCCCAATCGCTGGACAACGACAAATGGGCATGATCTATATTAACTTTCCATATGCTCTAGGTTATTGGTCACATTGCTAAATGTGCTCAAAGTGACCCACACAGTGAAAAGTGTTCACAGATTTTGAAATATCTAACATCGCGATTGGTCATTTTGCTCAGCTTGACACAGGGGTATGTTTACAACTTTCATAAACAAAGCAACGTGTTTACATGTGTTAAGATATATCCAATCGTTGAACAGCAACAAATCATGTGATTGATGACCTGGTTGGACGAAAAGATGAATATAGATCGCTCCCATTACGTGATAGATGACTCTGTTGGACAAAACCCTGGATATAGATCAATTTCATTAGCCTGGAGTTGAATGACACATCTTGGAAAATTTCATCTCATTTAGAGTTTCCTTCAGGAAACAAGAAGCGATCAAATACCTCTATAACAGGAAATGGAGTACGAAAGTATCAGAAGACAACAGATTTAAATTCCTCGGCGGCGATTGGGGTTCGAACCCGCCACCTTACTGGTACGACAACTCCACCTCTACCATTTCAGCTATCCAGTACGACAACTCCGCTTGACTCTACATATGAGCTATCGCTCCGCCTGGCTGGAGAGCATGACTCTTCCGTACGAGCTTTCCACGGTGGATAACTCATATGGCAGAGTCACGCTCTCCCCAGCCAGGCGGAGGGATAGCTTATACGGCAGAGTCACGCTCTCCCCAGCCAGGCGGAGGGATAGCTTATACGGCAGAGTTACGCTCTCCCCGGACAGACAGAGGGATATATTATACGACAGAGTCACGCTCTCCCCAGCCAGGCGGAGGGATAGCTTATACGACAGAGTCACGCTCTCCCCAGCCAGGCGGAGGGATAGCTTATACGGCAGAGTTACGCTCTCCCCGGACAGGCGGAGGGATATCTTATACGGCAGAGTCACGCTCTCCCCGGCCAGGCCAAGGGATAGCTCATACGGCCGAGTCACGACTCCCCGGCCAGGCGGAGGGATAGCTTATACAGCAGAGTCACGCACTCCCCAGCCAGGTGAAGGGATAGCTTATACGGCAGAGTCACGACTCCCCGGCCAGGCGGAGGGATAGCTCATACGACAGAGCTCCGTTCTCCCCGGCCAGGCGGAGGGATCGCTTATACGGCAGAGTTACGCTCTCCCCGGCCAGGCGGAGTTGTCGTACAGGATAGCTGAAATGGTAGAGGCGGAGTTGTCGTACCACTAAGGTCGCGGGTTCGAGCCCCCATCGCCGCCGGGAAATGATTATTCTTTATTGTCTTCTGGCACTTTTCTACTCACTTCATTTCTTGTTATCATCAACATCAGTGCCTGCTCCACCCACTTTTCCAAATATCTCTCTTGCGCACTTTGAAAAATCAGGTATTTAAAATTTTGGACAGAAAACTCGAGAGTCTTCCTTGAAGTCCCAGGTTTGAAATTTTCTTTGACAAGGTGAAGGTCATTTTAATCGACCGTTAGTTGAAGAACGAGTTTTCTGGCTAAAATCTTTAATAAATAGTATGCGCTTGGATAAGAAGCTCACACCATTGCCATCCGGATGTACAACGGACCAACACAAAAAACTATGTGTAACCATGAACTTTTATAGTCTGGTTCATACAGTTTAGTGAGAATTACTCATAAAAAAAACAAAGACATGAGTGACGTCATCTTCATTCTATCAATACGGCAGTATTTGTGTTTAGTTTTATTTATAGATTTGTCTATGTTTTAGCTGTTTTCGATAGAAAAATAAACTGCAT
This sequence comes from Berghia stephanieae, assembly GCF_034508935.2. Lineage (NCBI taxonomy): Eukaryota > Metazoa > Mollusca > Gastropoda > Nudibranchia > Aeolidiidae > Berghia > Berghia stephanieae. The sequence goes on along the minus strand of NC_088363.1, from coordinate 1,054,081 downwards.
GATTCTCTTCAGCATTGGATTCAATAGTCTGATGTCACGTCGCCCAGAAACGGCGACCATCTTGGTTCTAAACAAAGGAAATCGGTACTGTTTATGCTGGCAAGAACTTTTCATATGTCTTATGATCAGAATGTGTAAAATTCAAAACATGATCAGATTTATAGTGTTTTTTCCCCTTTGGATACGCTTTTATGCTCGTCGGAGAAATATTTCATAAGGGCGTCCGCCATTGTTCCGATAGTTTAGAGCCAGTTACTAGGTTACCATGCGTCATTACGAGGGAAGTGATGTTACGACTGTTGAAGCGTATTATAAAAGTAAATTGTTCTCATTTTGATTTTCATATGTTTATTTATGCATTCAAATTTATGGATTTAATGTTATGAAGAAATAAAGTCAAATGTGTAACATTATTATATTAACAATTAAATATGTTGAACAAAAAAATTAGGAACGGAGAGAAAGAGAGGGAGAGATGGAGAGAGATAAAGAAAGACAGAAAAAAGAAAGAAAGAAAGAAAGAAAGAGAGAGAGAGAGAGAGAGGGAGAGAGGGAGAGAGAGAGAGTGGGAGAGAGGGAGAAAGTGTGTGTATGTGTGTGTGTGTGTCTGAGAGAGACAGAGTGAGAGAGAGAGAGAGTGTGTGTATTTGTCTGAGAGAGAGAGTGAGATAGAGGGATAAGAGGAGAGAGAGAGAGAGAGAGAGCGAGAGGGAGGGTGTTTGTGTGTCTGAGAGAGAGGCAGAGAGAGATAGAGGGAGAGAGAGAGAGTGTCTGTGCCTGAGAGAGAGTGAGAGAGACAGAGAGAGAGGGAGTCTGTGTGTGAGAAAGAGAGGCAGAGAGAAAGTGAGATAGAGGGATAGAGAGAGGGAGGAAGTGTGTGTGTGTATGTGTGTCTGAGAGAGAGTGTGTGTGTATCTGAGAGAGAGGCAGAGAGAGAGAGTGAGATTGAGGGAGAGAGAGAGTGCGTGTGCATGAGAGAGAGAGAGAGAGAGAGAGAGGGAGAGAGAGAGGGAGAGAGAGAGAGAGAGAGGGAGAGAGAGAGAGAGGGAGAGAGAGGGAGAGAGAGAGAGAGAGGGAGAGAGAGAGGGAGAGAGAGAGAGAGAGAGGCGGGTTTCATGAAATGACACAAGTGTCATTCGAATGCACATTCCGTGAAGTGGGCGCCCCCCCCCCCATCTGTATGAACACCTCCTACTCAGAGGTGTCGACAACTCACTTACTTATCCAGAATAGGATTTCTAACCTATTTATGGATAGCTGATAATGGATATTGGATAATAACAGCCACTTCTCCTATTTGGACCACTCCCTCTCCTCCCACTGACATCCACTAAGAACCGTGTCTTTCATGCACTTAGACTACGTAAAAAAAATATCTTGAGCTTTTATAGATAGAATGCGCTTGGCCAAGGAGTTCACAACATTGCCATCCGGAAGTATAACGGACCAACACACAAACTCTGTGTAACCATGAACTTTTATAGTCTGGTTAATACAGTTTAGTGAGAACAACTCACAAACGCGGATGGCAAAAACAATAACAAAGGCCTGAGTGACGTCATCTACATACTATCTATATAGATAGTATGCGCTTGGCCAAGAAGTTCAAAACATTGCCATCCGGAAGTACAACGTACCACCACACAAAACTGTGTGTATCTATGAACGTTTATAGTCAGGTTAATACAGTTCAGTGAGCATTACTCATAAACGCGGATGGCAAAATATAATAACAAAGACCTGAGTGACGTCATCTTTGAACTATCTATAGTGCAATATCCACTAAACGTGCTCAAAGCCCTTTACAAGGACTCCCTTCCCTGGCCAACAGAAACACAACATTTAGAACGGGACAAGACGTCTTTTAGGCGGCTGCACATTTTTTTATGACAGAGACAACGCTGTTAACGGCCGGGTACTCATTTTACACCTGAGTACGGTGAGAGACCGTAGCCATCGTTCACTTATAACCTGACACTAAAACCCACTGAGACCATAGCCATCGTTAACTGAGAGCCTGACACTGATCATAAAATGACGTCAAAAGACAAGAAATTGGTCACAAAAGAAAACAAATCGTGAGTTGTATTCAAAAGTTCAACAAATAGAATCACTTGTTTCCTCGAACTCTACTAACAACTCACTAGACACTGCACAAACCTTAAAAATGACGTCAAACTATAAGTACTTGAGGGTTCTAGTGTCAGGCTATAGATGTTAACGATGGCTACGCTACAACCCACTAAAACCATAGTCATCGTAAACTTATAGATAGTATGCAGATTACGTCACTCAGGTCTTTGTTATTGTTTTTGCCATCCGCGTTTGTGAGTTGTTCTCACTAAACTGTATTAACCAGACTATAAAAGTTCATGGTTACACAGAGTTTGTGTGTTGGTCCGTTATACTTCCGGATGGCAATGTTGTGAACTCCTTGGCCAAGAGCATTTTATCTATAGCCTGACACTGACCAAAAGTGACACCAATGGTCACAAAAGAAAACAAATCGTGAGTTATATTTAATAGTTTAACCAATGGGATCACTTGTTTCCTTGAGCTCTACTAACGACAACTCAACAGGAGGTGCACACAAAAAATGACATAAAACTATAAGTTCTAGAGTGTTCTCGTGTCAGGCTATAATATGTTAACGATGTCAACGCTCAGACCCATATTTGACTTCATTTTTAGGTTTGTATGGATTAACTGTTATGAATAAATAGCGAGTTAGTGTCTAGTGAGTTGTCTTTAGCAGTGGTCAAGTAAACAAGTGATCCCATTGGTTGAACTGTTGAATAAAACTCATGATTTGTTTTCTTTTGTGGCCAAAGACTTGTTTTTGACGTCATTTGTAGTCAGTGTCAGGCTATAAGCTTTTTAATGGCTACGGTCTTAGTGGGTTTTAGTGTCAGGCTATAAGTTAACCATGGCTACGGTCTTAGTGGGTTTTAGTGTCAGGCTATAAGTTAACGATGGCTACGGTCTTAGTGGGTTTTAGTGTCAGCCTATAAGTTAACGATAGCGGTTCTCTCTCAAATTCACTGACCGCTATCGGATTGAGTGATTCAATAATATTCTGTTGTCAGTTGTCTCTTCAACAATCCACATCGTCATCATCATCATCATCATCATCATCATCATCATCATCATCATCATCACATCATCATCATCATCATCATCACATCATCATCATCATGATCATCATCATAGCTCTTATTTCGTTTAGTAAAAGTAACAAGAACAACAGCAAGTTAACAATTACATTCACAACCTATAACAATCGAAGAACGACGAGGAAGAAAACGAAGATTTGTCGTAAGTGTCAGAGGAGAGATCTTCGGTTTCTTCCTTGTCGTTCGTTGTAGTTTGGGAAGGTAATCGTTAACTTGCTAATATATCTAAATAAAAAGATTATAACACGTTTCCTTTTCAAATCTCATACAGTAGATTTGAAAATCATTGTATTCGCATTTCTCTACATCTGGAATGGTGAACTTGCTGGAGTCGATTTTGCCAACAATTATGTTACTCCAGTCAAAGGTGGCATTATTAAAACTATTGAGTACTTTCAGTGGCATGCAATACTCGTTCACTGTCGTTGTATAGATTGTGTCCCACATGTACACGCCCTTAAACTTGTAGGTCTTCACGCCCTGTTCAGAAAAAATAATAGATAATACTTGCATAATAATACTGCCAAAGTCTAAAAAACACGTATTCAAATTTTGGTCAGAAAATTCGTCCTCCAAATATCGATCGACGAGAATGAATCTCATCTGGGCAGAAACTCTCAAAAATGGGTCTTCACAAAGTCTTCTATAAACTCCCAGATTTGAGATTTTTTTCCAAGATGAGAGTCATGTTCATCAAACACCATTTAAAGGACGAGTTTCCTGGCCAAAATATTTAATATTTCTCTTTTCAGAGCCAGATAGAATAATAATAACAAAAATATATTTATCCTTACATTTTTAGCAATTCCTGTCGAAAGACAAGAACTTTACGAACGGCTATGTGGTTTAGTGGTATAACACTCGCTTTCGGATTGGAAGGTCCTGGGTTCGAGCATTGCTCGGCGCATATTTCTTGGATAACATTCTTTACTCACATTCCCTCACTGTCTCTGCCGGAAAAAATATAAATACCGGCGACATGTCTCGTTCTACATGCCACATATTGCTGTTGGTCAGATAACCTATGGACACGTTTAGTGTATATTGCGCTATATGAAAGCTCAAGGTTCTTTTTACATCACATACTTCTTCTCTCAGCTTATCTCGCATTTTGTAGGGTTGCCATAATGAATGCCACATCTCCATGCATCTCGGTTCGTAGCAACAGCATCCTCCAGGCCCAGTTCTTTCATATCGTCCAATAATCTATCCGGGCATCTTGTCCTTGGGCGTCCCTTTTTTGTTTTGTTTCCGCTAATTGTATATCTAATATTTTCCTCCCCACGTATTCCCTCTCTCATCTCTAAACATGTCCAAACCATTTCATTCTATCTTCTCCCATCTTTATTGATACATTCTTTACTTCTGTCAACCTTCGAATTCGTTCATTTCTCACTTTATCTTTTCTTGTCACCATCCTCATTTCTGTCACCTCAACTTCTTTATCTTGTTTCTTTGTTGTAGCTGCTGTCGTTAATCTATACAACATTGCCCTGTCTCACATCACATACATAATTTCCAAAAATTGCCATAAGCTAAACACGAGACATACACTACTTGTCTCTGACGTGGTGGCTAAGCCACTCGACTTAGGTGTAAATGAATAACTTACCTATCTATAGATCTGCATTCATAAAGAGCGATATCTCCTAAACCTGCTCAAAGATCTTTACAAGGGGTCCTTGACAACATCAACGTTTTAAAACGAGAGCATTTGTATAGCCTTCGGTTCCCAATATCGACGTTTTTGAGTTCTGAGTTGTAAAAGGGCTTTCTGGATTTGGGTCATGATGTTCTGGGAGCTTTATTTGTGTTGTGGTAAACAGGGTGAGGTCTTTCAGACTGTGGACTAATTGTTGGGTTGCTTCTTCTCGCCTGAGTTCTGGTGGTGCTATAGCGCTTATATTTGTTTGGAGGCACCCAGTTATAATGCGCATGGACTCTCTGAGTTTGATGTCGAGAATGTTCATGTTGGGTCTTCTTGTCCAAACAAGGCACAGTATTCTCCGACGCGATACCACGGTGCTAACGTTGACCTTTTCGGGACTTGTGTTGGTCCCCAGGTGGTACCAGCTAATTGTCTAAGCAAACCGTTTCTTTTGCCATTTTGTTTGCGGTTCCTTCTACAGATTTTTTGTTGTTAAGCTGTCTGTCGAGGGTGACACCATGGTATTTTGGGTCTCTGTCCGCTGGCAGGATATATGCGTCGACAAAACTGTTAAGGGTTTTGGTGGCTTGTCTGTTCATTTTGTGGTGTTAAGCTTCAAATACCATTGGTCGAAATATTCCCGTGGTGTTAATCTTCAAATACCATTGGTCGAAATATTCCCGTGGTGTTAAGCTTCAAATACCATTGGTCGAAATATTCCCTTAGCTTTGATGTTTCTTCACCGAGCGTCTTTTCTACTTCTTCCCAGTCTTTGATTGATGGGTCAATACCCAGTCGTCTGCATATCCTAGTTGAAGTCATTGGCAAAGATAAAGCTGTAAACGGCGAGGTACTCATTTTCCACCAGAGTACGAAGAGAGAAGTTGAGTAAATACGTGGACTTTCTGATCCCAAGGCGAGCGTCATACCACTAGACTACATAGCCGCACATTTTGTTTTATATCTTTAAAATTCCCTTTAGTTAGGCCCGAGGAGAAATTTGTCTTTATGGTCTATTTCAGTCGTCTGGAATAACCCAGTCGTATAAAATAACCCAGATGTATGAAATAACCCTGTCGCGTGGAATAATAATGTCGTGTGGAATAAACCAGTCGTAAAAAATAACCCAGATGTATGAAATAACCCAGTCGCGTGGAATAACCTAGTCCTATAAACACGCATAGCTGTCCATTCAATGAACGTGATGATGATAAATAAATTCGATCACTAAAAAATTATGATTCAAATGTTGATTAAAGTTGAAATCAATTTTTATTGTCTTCATAGATATTACACTTTTTGACTTCGTAAGAGAATTCCACGGAGCTATTTGTTTGGGCACGGAGGGATATTTTCCACATTTAATATCTTATATATTTCGTTCACTTATCACAGAATTCTTTCTAAAGGTAAAGAGCGGAGAATGGCTGATATCAATTTTCAGAAATTGGTTGTATAGAGGAATAACTAACTGGTATTGATGCCATGCGTTTGGGTATAATACTCAAAATAACGTCCGCCGGATAAAACCTACCAGCACACAGGATGTGTAACTTTAAAAGTTACAAGTCACACTGATGTAATTTAGTGAGAAATTGTCATTAAAATTCCTGTCTAAAAAACAATTACAAATAGCTGAGTGACTATGGGATTTGACGAAACCGAATTGATTTTCCCATGAAATCATCACAATGTCTAATGAATCTTACAATACACACAAAGCATCTTGTGTTCTCATTGTGTGTGTGTGTGTGTGTGTGTTTGTTGTGTATGCATGTGTGTAATGTGTTGTGGAATATAGTTGCGTGGGAAAAAGGGGGAGGAGGAGGGGACGGGAAGGGTAGGGGGATAGTGGTAGATACTAGTTCTGATAATAGTGATAATAATGATGACTATTTGTCAAGAATCATCATTATTATCACTATTATTAGAACTAGTATCTACCCCCCTCCCCTCCCTCTTTTTTTCCCCACGCAACTATATTCCACAACACATCACAGAAACTCATGTAAACACCACACACACACACACACACACACACACACACAATGAGAACACACTACAACATGTCACTACATAACAACACTGATCACCGCCTAATCAATAATATACACAGCGGAAGAAAGAATAAGGACGAAACTAAACAAAATCGAACTCAATTGAAAAGTACACTACGGATCTAATGTCGACTGACGATATCGAAACCCATTGAAACGATTGTATCGACAGAAAAATGTGAGTGTCCCTACTTATTTTATATGCTCTAAGCAACATTATTGAGCACTCTCGGACCTACAAGTACTCACCAACACTCATATATATATATATATATATATATATATATATATATATTATTTAAAATATTTACCACAATGTTTGGGGCAGTCTACATCAATGTTTCAGGCTTAATTTGCCATCTTCAGGACTGAGTTGTTTTGTTGACTGTTGTTGTTTCTTGAAGTGGTTCCGGTTTGAAGTTAATTAAGAGGAATTTGCGCCGATGGGGACACTTTCCGTAGATCTCACTTTTCATGTTGAGTGTGGCTTCATGAGGTTGTTTGATTATAGTATATTTTTCTTCCAGGCATAAGCTACATTGTTTTGATGTTGGTGTGTATCCTGTTGCTTTAGATAAAATTTTCCATGAAATGTTGTGGTCTATTTTGTTGTCTTTTAATTTCCAAATATGTTCGCTGAGTTTTGTGGATGTTTTTTTGTTAGTGTTTCTAAATGTTGAGGTGTGGAGGTTGTATCTTGTTTTGAAGTTATTTTCTGTTAGTCCTACATATTTTTCTTGCTTGTTTGTTTTAGTTTCTGTGACTGTGGCTTGGTAAATTAAACTTGATTCTAAGCATTGTTTGTTTAGCGGGCAATGTTCTTTATTTCTGCAGTTGCATTTTCTAGTGGGTGGGTTTTGCTCTTGTCGGTGGTTTATTAATATTTTTTTGTTGTGGCTTGAAATTATTTGTTCTATGTTGCGCATACACGAGTAACTTATTTTTATGGTATTCCTGTTGATAATTTTATGTAGCTTGTGGTTTTTTGGAAAGTGTGTATCAATTAACTTCAGGAACTGCTGTCCTATGTTTGTGCTGACGTTTATGTCGAAAGGTGGGTTGAACCAAGTTATGTGTCGTTTTATTGTTTTACGTTCTTCACTTGTGTGTTGGGGTTTACATGAGAGGGAGGCGTCTGTGTATAAAAATGGTGTGTTGTATCCACTTTTTGTGAGTGCTTCTTTGTAGGGGGTGGCTGCGACGTTGAATATCTCTCTGTTTTCCGAAAGTTTGCTCACCCTCAGTGCTATGTTTTTTGGTATGTTTTCAATGACGGGACGGGGGTGGTTGCTGTTTTTATTAATGTAGCTAATGGTGTTGTTTGGTTTTCTGAACGGTTGGAATGAATTGGATTTTATGTCGAATGTGATGTCGAGGAAGTCAACTGTTTTTTTGTTTGCTTCTATCGTGATTTTCAAATTGTTGTTTTGGAATATTTTACAGATTTGTTTTTTGATGTTTTCGTTCGCTCTTGGTCGTCTGTTGGTTATAGCGAGTCCGTCATCTCTATAGAGGCCGATGTATGTGTGTGTATGTTGTAGTTGTGACAGGATGTAGAGTCCGACCAGTTCGCATGTTTCAGCACCGTCGAACGAACCCATTGTTACGTCGAAATCATTGTGTCGCTTTGTCCACGGTGTGTTGTCGTAGTATAATGTGCTGTGCTTGGTGTGTTTGGTGATGTGTTTTTCCTCTTCTGTGATGTTGGTGTATTTTGCTGCGAATTCCAATGCTTTGTTTAGTAAGTCTGGAGTGATGGAGGGGTAAAAATCGCAAATGTCGAAAGAGATGAAGGTGCAGTTTTCTTTGTTTTGGATATTTTTGAACCATTCAATGCATCGGTGTTTTTCCACTGGTTGAATTTAGTTGCTTCTTTGACGTTTTTATTTATTTTTTTCTAATATCTTTTTGCTGATTTTTCCAATTTCAGATTTGTATGGATTTATTAGTCTACATTTTGGATTATTTTTGAAGTCAGGCTTGTGATCTTTTAATGTGATGAACGCTTCTCTTCTTGGTGCTATATCGATTCGATCGCTAAGGTCAAGTCTGTTCGCTATATTCTTATCTTCTTTTGTGATCTCTTCGGTTCTATGTGTTCTGTCTTTCTTATAGTCTTTGTTGATTTGTTTGTGTGTCATTTTATCATATTCCTCAGTTCAATTCAATATATATATATATATATATATATATATATATATATATATATATATATATATATATATATATATATATATATCAATTCTGCCCCCCTGCCCCGCCTCTAAACGGTATTAAGTCGGGTTTTTCAGATTTGGGTTTTTTGGTAACGCTGTTAACGACCAGGTACTCATTTTACACCTGTATACGGTGAGAGAATGTGAGTAAATGCCTTTTCCAAGGAATCAGCTATGGTCAAACCCAGGACCTTCCGATTCGAAAGCCAGTGGCGTAACACAAGACCACATATCCTGTGTGATGCCAAGCTACTAGAAGATGTGGACTGTAAAGACAAATAAACAAAATTGAATAAATAACAGATTTAAAAACGAGGAGTTGTGTAAGTTGTTCAGCGCCGGAAAAGCAGATTTTTACAGGGCTCTTGAAATGATTGCATTTTACGGCTTTTTAAGTCTTATTTCTATATAGGACGAATTTTTTTCATATTCAAAGGATTTCTTTTTGACTTTGTGCTGCTTTTGACGAAATTTCGTGGATTTTAAACAATTAATTTTGCAATATTTATTTAAACATTTTTTAATTTTTGCAAGGATTATATCATCTATTAAGACCATTTTTGTTTATGTTTACGATTTTAAGGGAAAAACAGTGAGCTATTTTACTCTTATTACAAGAACGGTCTACGATGAACATCGAAAATGGCAACACCTAATTATTGTTATAACTATTCACCCCAACACCTACGTACTCGTACAATATGACACACCATTAATAATACACCGAATTTAGAAATAGTGAACCTTTTGAAATCTTTTGAAGTATTCAAGGCATATAGAAAATAACAAAAAGAGGAAATAAAGGTGAAACTGATGAATGAAAGACGAAAACTAGAACGCAACAGCAATGATTGTAAAGCAAATACGATTATAAAACGTGAGTGTAAGAGAGCAAAGGAAGATTATATTGAACATGAATGTCACAGAATTGAAAGACTAAAACAACCTAACACCAAACAATTCTACAATTCAACACAAGATCTAAGTGGAAAACGATCAGCGCAGCCGTGGTAAGAAAAAGCATTAAAGACGCAAACGGTAATATACTTATCGACAACAACGAAATTTTGGAACGTTGGGCGGTATACATAAAAAATATTTACGCGGGTGACATAAGAGGGACGTGCCTGGATAAAGAAATCTCTACTGTGAACACCCGTCCCCAGATTATGAGAGAAGAAGTAGAAGCTGCTTGCAAAGAGATGAAAAATTGGAAAGCGGTAGGCCAAGATCTCTCCAGAGATAAGTGACGAGCAGTTTGGTTTTATTAAAGAAAATGATACGGTAAATGCAATCTTTACATTGAAAACAATGATGCAACGGTCAATCGAAAAACAAAAATCACTTTATCTATGTTTCATTGATACTCCCAAAGCTTTTGATTCAGTACAGCACGAAACGCTATTCAAAATCTTAGAAAAGATCGGTGTAGACAGTTAAGACCTTCGAATTGAGAAAAAACTTATACTGGAATCAAACAGCATTTGTCAAACTTGATAATGAAACATCGGAATTCTTTAACATCGAGAAGGGAGTAAGACAAGGTAGCTTCTTATCACTGGACCTTTTTAACATATATAGTGAAATAATATTCAAAGAAATTGAGGATATGAAAGGTGTCCTCGTTGGAGGCAGAATATGAATAGCATAAGATACGCAGACGATGGTACTCTGAAGGCATATTCTCCAGAACACGTGCAGAAATATATTTTAGATATACTGGTTTGCAAAAATGGGCCTGAAACTAAATGTTAAGAAAAACCGATGTGCATGGTGGTCTCAAAGAATGACAACACGATCTTCCACTTGTCAGGCAAAGGAGAGACCATCAAACAAGTAAAGGAATTTAAATATTCAGGCACTATCATTACCCATGACGCACGTGACATAGAGGATATAAAACAAAGAATAGCAATCGCAAAAAACATGTTCCGTATAATGCAACCAGTTGTGTCAAACAACAACCTACAGTTGAAGACCAGATTGAAAATAGCAGAAACATAAATATGTTATAAGTACCCTTTTATTCGGTTGTCAAACGTGGACGCTTGACAAAGAATGTACGAGGAGGTTAGAGGCATTTGAGATGTGGGTGTATATAAGAATGTTGAGGCTATCATGGACAGACATGTATACGAACGAGGAAATGTTGGAGAAGGTGACAAAGGGAGGAATATTGATCGATACCATCAGAAAGAGGCAGTTACGGTTTCTGGGGCATGTGTGGATAAGAGATGGAATAGAAAAGACAAAGAATGACTTATCTAAATAACATAAGAATGGCTAAATGTGATTTCATGCGCACCGCAGAGGATCGTGATTCGTGGAGACAGCTGACCGGCAACGTGCTCAAGAGCACGAAAAAAGAACAGAATACCAAACATGGAACGTTTTGAGCCCAAAAACCCTCTTCAGCAAACAACAACAACAACAACAAAATACAATGAAAACATACATACCAGATCGACGCACAGAAATATTTACCTTTATGATATAAAATCTTGGAATGTAAACAAAAAGATCGTTTGCTTGGTTACTAAGGACTTAGCAAATTGATCGGAATATTAAACTACGCATAAAATTTGATGCGTAAGAAATAAGACGAGTAGAATGAAACATATAGGTATCAAATGTATCAGTCGAAATAAATTAAATAAAGCCATGAATATAACAATCTAGAAATATGAAGAATGAACAGTCATTCAATTAAAATGTTGTGATCATGAATTTGAGCTAATCTTTATAATATCTACTTCAACGATAAAGAAAATTGCACCAACCTTAGAACCTAAGAAGACCACAGAGGCAGTTGTCTAGTAATAAATCCCGGTCTGGTGTTGAGTTCACGAGGATTTAAACAGCCAGGGTTTTGATGAAATGTGTCCTGTTGGCGACGAGATTTTATAGTATAAAGCAGACACCTACGCAAACATGAGCGAGCTGCCTTGGTTGTCACAGTAAAGGTTGTTCACAATTATCTTATTAACTTTTATTTTATTAAGAACCGAATTCATCTCGCTCCAGTTATATTTCGGTAGGCTTAGATAAACTTTACCTTCTAATATTAGATCGTCTTTCCTTTTATAGCCTTCCCTCGAATTAATTTCTAATTAATGAATACTTTTCGTTCTACATTCTGTCACGTAGCCACTTATTATAAAAGCTGATAGGTCTAACATTCTACACTCACTTTCTCTCCACAATCTATGCCGGACGGCCAGTCGCTCTATTCCTTATATATACTGGAAGATTTTTATCTTTTGGGACTTTGTAGATATTATATCTCCACCATTAAGACGCCGGAGCTTTTAACTTTGATTGTATAATCTTCAAGATCAAACCTGAGCCCGCTGTCAAAGAACTATACAATAACCCCTTACCAATTGCCTGGAAGTGGAATTTTACGAGCCCGAGCCTGTTATCAGACGAATATATCATCCAAGCCTGTCAACTGCCTGGAAACGTAAACTTACGAACCTGACATATTATCACAAGTTACGTAATATATTCACATCTCTATTTGTAACTGCCACAATCACTATTTATCTCTTTTAATTAAATTTCATCATTATTTTTATTTCATTGTAAACAAATCGTTAACTGTTTTTCATTTATAGTAGCTAGTAAATCCTGGGGCCTCATTCTACATATATCTTTATGCATAGTCGAGTAGCTCTTTACTCACTTGAGACCATGACATTTTGGAGGGGACACATATAAAGAATTGGATTTATTTCGTTACATATATCTATTTCATCTAACTTTAAAGTTTAAATTGTAAAACTCTTAATTGCCCCACTTGATCGTATTTTAATTGAACTCCCTATTTACAGGATTATTTTTTTTCTTTTTCATTTCTTCATTTAAATGGAATAGCAATTTATCCATTCATTCTTTCATTTAAATTGAATGGCATTTTATTGATTCATTCCTTCATTCATTTATTCATTTATAAATTATTCATTCATTCATTGTTCATTCATTTATTCATTCATTCATTCATTCATCCATTCATTCGTTTATTCACTCATTTATCCAATCATTCATACATTTATTCCTACCTTCATTCTTTCATTCATACATTATCCATTCATTCATTCATCTATTCACTCAGTTTTTCATTCATTCATTCATTCCTTGTCCACTTTGTTATTATATCACTCATTTCATTTTGTTGTTTGCCTCATTCATGAATTGTTTTCAATATGTTTACATTCCATAACGATTCATTCACCTATCTTCCAATCACTCAGTGTTGTGAACACATTTTGTAACTATTGTAAATCTTACGATATTTTATTGTTTTGTATTTCAGACATCACTGTTAAACACTCTTCAATGCCTAATTACAATTGTTGAACAACCATTGAACAAGAGAGAGGCCCCAGCCACGAACTGAGTTGGTAGATATATCCTCCATTATTCTCTTTTACATGAGTTGGGCATCACATAGTAACTATAGACATCGTGATTTGTTTTGCATAGTGATTTGTTTTAAATACATTTTTGGCATATTACTGTTACCGAAAACCACTTATATATTATGTTCTGAAAAGTGAGCCTTAAAAAAAAAAAGAATAATAAAAGGAGTCTACTAGCCGTCGTGTTATATTTAGTGATAGATAACTTGGGATTATTTTGGCATCCTATTATTGTTATCACACTCTAGTATATTAGCGTCATTGCGAATAATTGTACACAAACTAACGACGAGTCACACACATTGGTGATACATTTTTCGTAGTAACATAGTTTAGAGTACACGCGATTGACACATTGTTATTGACACAAGTCATAATAACTCCGCATTGTATTGACACATTGCTTTATAAGATATAACGATAAAAGGTATCAAATTCAACATACATAATAAGTTGAAATAAGAGAGAGAGATTTCTAAAAATAGAACAGTTCATTCCAGTAAGTGTAAATTAATAAAACAGTCAGTAACAGTATCCTGTCAATATAATATATATAAAATATCGTAACTAATTTATTGCAACATGGAAGCATATAAAAGATACTTAAGTCTCGCAAAGGACTTAGAAATACCCCAGGAAAGAATATTTTCATGGTGCGAAGAGAAAGTAAAAGAAGAAAAAGAACACGAAGAAAGAATTCGTAGAGAAGAAAATGAAGAATGAATTCGTAGAGAAGAAAATGAAGAAAGAATACGTAGAGAAGAACGAGAAGAAAGAGTCCAATAAAGGGAACTAAAAAGACAAATAGCTTTAGCAGAAGAAGAAACCAAAAGGACCCAAATGATGCTGGAAATTGAAAAACAAAAACCGGTCATGAAAGAAAACATAATAATAGTGATGAATTTTTCGTGAAACTTCCACGCATGCCAACATACGATGAACGCTCAGACTGTCTAGAATCCTTCTTACACCGATTCGAAGTTCAGGCTAAAGGTTATCGTTGGCCAGAAAGCAAATGGGCCACAGCCTTGATTAACTGCTTATCTGGAGAACCGCTAAAAGTTTTCTATACCTTAACAACTGAAGATGCAGATGACTATGGTAAAATTAAAGACGCTCTACTAAAAAGATTTAGATTAACGGAAGATGGTTACCAGGAAAGGTTTCACACTGCAAAACCGGAAAGTGGAGAAGACTTTAATACATTCTTTAACCGAATTACTCAATTTCTAAATCGGTGGCTTGAGTTGGCAAACGTAAAACAAGACGACTTTGCAGGCCTTTACTATCTCACGCTGAAGAATCGAATCTATCAAGCTTGCAACCCAGATTTAGTCGCATTCTTTAAAGAGAGAAAGCCAGAAAACTTGGACAAATTATAAATCTACGCAGAAAACTTTAACAGCGCACATCCATTGACACCCCTTAGCAGAACATTGAAGGAACCATACTACGCTGCCGCTGCTCAGAGTCCATGTACACCTAAAGTTCAGTACTCAAATAGAACGAGCCGATCAATCACTCGGAACACGCAAGTGAAACAGGATGACCATAGTAACAAACCATGGAACAAACAGTTCAATAGAGACCATAGCCGACCCTATCAAAACAAAACAAGAAATAGCACTGACAATAATACTGAGTATAAGAAAACCAACAAACCTATAATTAAATGTCAATATTGTGGAATGAAAGGCCACACAGCAGACAAATGTTACAAAATCGTGGGATATCCAAAAGAAACTGCAAATGCATCACTCCAAACCAGTGTAAATAATCAGACACGAGTAATGTCAGGAGAAAATATAAATGTGTATTGCGTGAAAGGTATGTCACTTTTAACACAAACTCACAAGTCAGGATCGCTATTTTTTGTGAAGGCAAAGCTAATGGAACTGATTGCAAACTATTGAGAGACACAGGATGCAGTACAGTAGGAATAAAAGCATCTTTGATCAATGACGAAGACAAAACTGGAAAAATGTTACAATGCATCACATTCAGTGGCACAGTCGAAACCTTTGAAACAGCTAATGTGTACATAGAAACCCCATACTATACAGGAATAGTGGAATGCTGTATACTTCCCAACCCCGTCGCTGATGTTATTGTTGGCAATATAAAAGGTCTTAAAGATAACCCAACAGATGTAAAAGAATGGTCATTAACCCAAGAAACAGCTTGTCTAGCAGAAACAAGAAAGATGACTAAGACAACAGAGAAGCCAATGACTATTTCTCTTGAACCACAACAATTTGACAGGAACACGTTCATTGAAGAACAGAAAAAGGACCCGACTATAACATCATATTTCAATATCGCAAACAAAGGGACGAAATCAAAAGTTGAATACATCATTGAAAAAGATATTCTGTTCAGGTTACATAGGAAAAGAAACAAAATAGCTAAACAACTGGTCACGCCGAGTATTTACAGAAATAAAATCCTTGGAATAGCGCACGATTCAATAACTTCTGGACATCTTGGGAGCTCTTCCACATTGAAGAGAATATCCGAGAATTTCACATGGCCTGGAATTACTAAAGACGTCCGAGAATATGTGAAATCGTGTGACACATGCCAAAGAAGAGTCGCAAAAGGCAGAATACCGAGATTGCCATTAGAGACAACCCCAGTTATTAAAAAAGTTTTTCAAAAAGTTGCAATTGACATTATAGGCCCTTTAACAAAATCAGATAGAAACCATACACACATACTAACACTAGTCGATTACGCAACCAGGTGGCCAGAAGCGATAGCATTGAAATCAACTACATCGGATCACATAGCTGAAGCTTTGATGACAATTTTTACTAGAATAGGCATACCAAATGAGATACTGTCGGACAATGGACCCCAATTTACATCACATATGATGCATGAAACCATGAAACTCATGGGAATCCAACACTCATTCACAACTCCCTACCACCCCCAAGCAAATGGTCTTTGTGAAAGATTTAATGGCACTCTAAAGAATATGTTAAGAAAAGTGTCAGCAGAAAAACCAGATGATTGGGACAGATACTTACCAGCAATCCTATTTGCATATAGAGAAATACCCCAAGAATCTACAGGCTACTCCCCATTTGAGTTGATGTATGGACGATCACCTCGCGGCCCGATCAATGTAGTAGCCGATATTTGTAAAGGGAATGAGGAGGACAATAACGAAATTATGTTTGCTTACGAATATGTAAGAAACCTGAAAGACAGAATAGAGGACACGTGTAAGCTAGCACAGGAATCCGTCTCTAAAAAAGCAGAGAAATACAAGGAATACTCTGATCGCAAAAGCAAATCAAGAAAATTTGAGATTGGTGACAAAGTACTAATACTCTTACCCGATGACTCGAGTAAACTTTTAGCTACATGGAAAGGACCATTCAAGGTATTAGCAGTACGATCTGGTGTTAATTACGAGATTCAAATTAACAACACAACAAAGACATTCCATGCAAACATGCTAAAAAAATATTTCGATAGAGACAGATTATCACAACCAATATTTAACCATGTTGAAGCTGCAAATGTAGGATTAATCATCGAAACTCACAGCGATGATGTTGAACTACAACACACCCCACAACACGGTAACTCTAAAAATAATACAATTAATGACGTCACAATCAATCCTCAACTAAACGAATGTCAGAAACGAGAAATCAGGTCATTATTAGAAAAGTACCAGTCAGTCTTTACAGACGCACCCGGACATACAACATTAGTGGAACACGACATAAAGTTAACCACATCTACCCCTATCAACGTGAAAAACTATCCTATTCCATTTCACGCACGAGAACAAGTTGAAAAGGAAGTTAAGGATATGCTAGATACAGGAATAGTTAGATATTCTTCAAGCCCATGCTCATCACCAATAGTAGTAGTGAAAAAGAAAGACGGATCGATAAGGCTATGTATCGACTTTCGCAAATTAAATGAAGCAACAGTGTTTGATGCAGAACCAATACCAAATCAAGAGAATTTATTTGCTGCCTTATCTCAAGCAAAATACATGACTAAATGTGATCTTTCTAGAGGATACTGGCAGATTCCACTGAAAGAATCATGTAAGAAATACACATTTCAATCACCATTAGGATTGTTAGAATTTAACTATATGCCATTTGGATTATCGACAGCCGCATCGACATTCCAAAGAATGATGCGTATGTTATTAAAAGACATCCCGTCTACACTCTCATACTTCGAAGACGCATGTATTTTCTCAAACTCATGGACTGATCACATGACAACCTTAGAATTAGTGCTTGAAGCATTAAAACGTAATTCTTTAACAACAAAACCGTCAAAAACAAGCATTGCATTTTACGAAATTGATTTTCTCGGTCATACCGTTGGTCATGGGACACAGACACCCGAGACAGAAAAACAAACAAAAATCGCGCAATTGCAACCACCTAAGACAAAAAAAAAGAAGT
>NC_088363.1:1016121-1031121 GCF_034508935.2 Berghia stephanieae | reverse complement strand
TTACATTCCGAAATCTTATAACAGAAAACTATCTGAACAAGTGTGTATGGAAGGTGCCAGAAAAAGCAAGAAAATGGAAAATACAAGACCAAAAAAACAAACCATCCCCAAAAATCAGTCTACCTGGCCTGGGGATCGAACCTCAGACCTTCTGTTTACCGGTGAGACGTGCTACCATTACACCACAAAGACTCCACTGACAGGTAAAAATAGTATTTATTTGGTCGTTTCCTTTTCCTCGGAGATTACCTGTCAGGCGTAGCTCTGTCTATCGTAAAAAAATATAAGAGACAGCCAAGAACTGGTCTATCTACAAAGATGTCTAATATTATCTTATATGAGTATTGATTTGTATTTCCAAACTGTCAGTGTGTTTAGAATTAAAGATGAGAAACATTAAAATGTGATTTTTGAAAGTACAATGATGGATATCAAACGTGACTTTATTCCATTGATTCTCAGACCAACTGTATTGTATACCACAATAACGCCGGTGATCCCCATGTTGCCCGATGATGATGTTATTTAGATGGATAATGTTGTTGTTGATGTTGTTGTTGATTATGGTGATGATGATGATGATGATGATGCTGCTGCTGCTGCTGATGATGATGATGATGATGATGATGATGATGATGATGATGATGATGATGATGATGCCGATCTGGGATCTGGGGCGTGGCAGTATAAAAAGGTGGGGAAAATATTTAGGATTTTTGCTGTTTTGATGATCAGCGTCAAATTTACAAAGGTTTGATACCAAGAACTACGTCTTTACTCCAAGAATTGTTGAATTTGGGATTGACAGATGCCCAAAAGCCTTGACTACCATATTTTAAGGGTGGGTATAGGATAGGATAGGATGTAACTTTGAATTATAGTCTAAAAACCCCCCCAAAAAATAAAAAATAAACCCATCAAAAACGTGGATGCTTGTTAAAATACATGAGAGGGCTGTGCGGGTAGTCCCGAGGAGTGGCAGCTTAACCTGCCACACTGTCGATTTGTTTTATAAATAATAATAATAATAATAATAATAAATAATAATAATAATAATAATAATGATAATAATAACAATATTAATGATAATAATAATAATAATAATAATAATAATAATAATAATAATAATAATAATAATAATAAATGATGATGATAATATAATAATAATAATAATAATAATAATAATAATAATAATAATAATAATAATAATAATAATATAATAATAATAATAATAATAATAATAATAATAGTAATAATAAAACTACGAGTAACCTTGAACGTGAAAAGTCTGATTGATATAATTTAGTGAGAACTAATTACCAAAATGGCTGCCTTAATACATTAACAAAAAGTTGATGTCAATTTCGTTCCTTCAATAGTCTGATCGATATAGTTTAGTGAGAAGTAATCACTAATGTGAGCAAGACGAAAATTAGAATAGAGAGACAGTGACTGGGACCAGTGACGGTCGATGTGTAATACCTCACCGTTGTGGGCAAAAACTCTGTGCGACTGAGGCATGGATTGGGTCACACCAACCTAGACGAGCTCCGTCACCGGTACATAACGTGGGGTCTATGTGGGCCATAACGTCCAGTCCTATATATAGAGGAACTAGACGAGCTCCATCACCGGTACAAAACGTGGGATCTATGTGGGCCATAATGTCACACGTACCTAGACGAGCTCCATCACCGGTACAAAACGTGGTGTCTATGTGGGCCATAACGTCAAACGTACCTAGACGAGCTCCATCACCGGTACAAAACGTGGGATCTATGTGGGCCATAACGTCCAGTCCAAAATATAGAGGACCTACCAAATTTCTCTGTCGTCGAAATAGAATTTAGTAGTGTATTTATGTCTTTATTGGTTTTCTTCTGTTGATAGCCGAAGAAGGGTGTTTAGCCCGAAACGTACTGCGTTTGGTATTTTTTTTTCAATTTTAAAGCTTTGATATTCACTTTTGTTTATTGCATTATTATCATTTATTTACTTGGTTCGTTGTGACCTGAAACATCTTGAAGGGAAAAAAATATCAGAGGTGATTTTGAATTAATTACCAAATACATAATTTTCGAAAACAGATTGATAATGTTTGTTTTGTTTTGTAATTTTTGTTTGTTTGTCAGTTTGATTTTGTTTTCTTTTTTATATTTATTATCGACTGTGGTCGCACACAATGACATCTATTCTATCGTATAATTGCTTGGGTCGTGGTGACCAACAACATCTAGAAAGGAAAAAAGTTGCCAATAGGTCTCTCATTACGGCCTCCGTAGAAGATTCCAGGCCCAAAATGCAAAGATTGCTCCGCTGTGTATCTCCCAAAGAAGAAGCCTGCTTTGGAGGCAGGACCAAACGACGACAGGTACGAATAGTGTTTATTTGGAGGCATGACCAAACGACGACAGGTACGAATAGTGTTTATTTGGAGGCAGGACCAAACGACGACGGTACGAATAGTGTTTATTTGGAGGCAGGACCAAACGACGACAGGTACGAATAGTGTTTATTTGGAGCAGGACCAAACGACGACAGGTACGAATAGTGTTTATTGGAGGCAGACCAAACGACGACAGTACGAATAGTGTTTATTGGAGCAGGACCAAACGACAACAGTACGAATAGTGTTTATTTGAGGCATGACCAAACGACGACAGGTACGAATAGTGTTTATTTGGAGGCAGGACCAAACGACTGAGGTACGAATAGTGTTTATTTGGAGGCAGGACCAAACGACTCAGGCACGAATAGTGTTTATTTGGAGGCATGACCAAACGACTGAGGTACGAATAGTGTTTATTTGGAGGCAGGACCAAACGACTCAGGCACGAATAGTGTTTATTTGGAGGCAGGACCAAACGACTGAGGTACGAATAGTGTTTATTTGGAGGCAGGACCAAACGACTGAGGTACGAATAGTGTTTATTTGGAGGCAGGACCAAACGACTGAGGTACGAATAGTGTTTATTTGGAGGCAGGACCAAACGACGACAGGTACGAATAGTGTTTATTTGGAGGCAGGACCAAACGACGACAGGTACGAATAGTGTTTATTTGGAGACAGGACCAAACGACTGAGGTACGAATAGTGTTTTTTCGGATGCATGACCAAACGACGACAGGTACGAATAGTGTTTATTTGGAGGAAGGACCAAACGACTGAGGTACGAATAGTGTTTATTTGGAGGCAGGACTAAACGACTGAGGTACGAATAGTGTTTATTTGGAGGCAGGACCAAACGACGACAGGTACGAATAGTGTTTATTTGGAGGCAGGACCAAATGACTGAGGTACGAATAGTGTTAATTTGGAGGCAGGACCAAACGACTGAGGTACGAATAGTGTTTATTTCGAGGCAGGACCAAACGACGACAGGTACGAATAGTGTTTATTTGAAGGCAGGACCAAACGACTGAGGTACGAATAGTGTTTATTTGGAGGCATGACCAAACGACTCAGGTACGAATAGTGTTTATTCTGAGGCAGGACCAAACGACGACAGGTACGAATAGTGTTTTTTGGAGGCAGGACCAAACGACGACAGGTACGAATAGTGTTTATTTTGGAGGCAGGACCAAACGATGACAGGTACGAATAGTGTTTATTTGAAGGCAGGACCAAACGACTGAGGTACGAATAGTGTTTATTTCGAGGCATGATCAAACGACTCAGGTACGAATAGTGTTTATTCGGAGCAGGACCAAACGACGACAGGTACGAATAGTGTTTATTTTGGAGGCAGGACCAAACGACGACAGGTACGAATAGTGTTTATTTGGAGGCAGGACCAAACGACGACAGGTACGAATAGTGTTTATTTTGGAAGCAGGACCAAACGACGACAGGTACGAATAGTGTTTATTTTGGAGGCAGGACCAAACGACGACAGGTATGAATAGTGTTTATTTTGGAGGCAGGACCAAACGACGACAGGTACGAATAGTATTTATTTTGGAGGCAGGACCAAACGACGACAGGTACGAATAGTGTTTATTTTGGAGGCAGGACCAAACGACGACAGGTACGAATAGTGTTTATTTTGGAGGCAGGACCAAACGACGACAGGTACGAATAGTGTTTTATTTTGGAGGCAGGACCAAACGACGACAGGTACGAATAGTGTTTATTTTGGAGGCAGGACCAAACGACGACAGGTACGAATAGTGTTTAATTTGGAGGCAGGACCAAACGACGACAGGTACGAATAGTGTTTATTTTGGAGGCAGGACCAAACGACGACAGGTACGAATAGTGTTTATTTTGGAGGCAGGACCAAACGACGACAGGTACGAATAGTGTTTATTTTGGAGGCAGGACCAAACGACTCAGGCACGAATAGTGTTTATTTTGGAGGCAGGACCAAACGACGACAGGTACGAATAGTGTTTATTTTGGAGGCAGGACCAAACAACGACAGGTACGAATAGTGTTTATTTGGAGGCAGGACCAAACGACGACAGGTAAGAATAGTGTTTATTTTGGAGGCAGGACCAAACAACGACAGGTACGAATAGTGTTTATTTGGAGGCAGGACCAAACGACTGAGGTACGAATAGTGTTTATTTGGAGGCATGACCAAACGACCGAGGTACGAATAGTGTTTATTTCGAGGCAGGACCAAACGACGACAGGTACGAATAGTGTTTATTTGAAGGCAGGACCAAACGACTGAGGTACGAATAGTGTTTATTTCGAGGCAGGACCAAACGACGACAGGTACGAATAGTGTTTATTTGAAGGCAGGACCAAACGACTGAGGTACGAATAGTGTTTATTTGGAGGCATGACCAAACGACTCAGGTACGAATAGTGTTTATTCTGAGGCAGGACCAAACGACGACAGGTACGAATAGTGTTTATTTTGGAGGCAGGACCAAACGACGACAGGTACGAATAGTGTTTATTTTGGAGGCAGGACCAAACGATGACAGGTACGAATAGTGTTTATTTGGAGGCAGGACCAAACGACGACAGGTACGAATAGTGTTTTGTTTGGAGGCAGGACCAAACGACGACAGGTACGAATAGTGTTTATTTTGGAGGCAGGACCAAACGACGACAGGTACGAATAGTGTTTATTCCTTTTCCTCGGAGATTACCAGTCAGGATTTTTTTTTCTATCATAAAAAACAAGAGACAAGAAATTGCCTATTGGCCTCGAGTATTGTTTAGTATGTCAGTGTGTTTAGAATTAAAGATGAGAAACATTAAAATATGATATTTGAAAGTTAAATGATGATTATCCAAAGTGATTTTAGTCCATTGATTCTCAGACCAACTGTATTGTATACCACAATAACGCCTGTGATCCCCATGTTGCCCGATGATGATGTTATTTAGATGGATAATGTTGTTGTTGATGTTGTTGTTGTTGTTGATGATGATGATGATGATGATGATGATGATGATGATGATGATGATAATGGTGATCGTGGTTGAATATACTGACGTGGCTGCCTCGTCCGACTTGCCAATCTCACTTGCTTTAACGTCCAGTCCTAACTATAGAGGGCTTGCCAACTTTCTCTGTAGTCGAAATGGAATTTAGTAATGTATTCATGTCTTTATTGGTTTTATTCTGGTGTTAGCTGAAGAAGGTTGTTGAGCCCGAAACGTACTGCGTTTGTTTTTTTTTAAAATCTTAAAGCTTTGATATTCATTTTCGTTTATAACATAATTATCATTTATTTACTTGGTTCGTGGTGACCTGAAACATCTAGAAGGGAAAAAAAATCCAGACGTATTTTTGAATTAATTACCAAATACATAATTTTCGAAAACAGATTGATAATGTTTGTTTTGTTTTGTAACTTTTGTTTGTTTGTCAGTTTGATTTTGTTTTCTTTTTTATATTTATTATCGACACATTGACATCTATTCTATCGTATAATTGCTTGGGTCGTGGTGACCAACAACATCTAGAAAGGAAAATTATAGCAGGAGAGAAATATAAAGAAAATAAATGCGACTCATATATAAGGGAACAACACAAAACAAAGAACATTTCGGCCCTTGGCTTTCGTCAGGAGACAAACAACAAAACTCAAAAAATGTAATGTTACAAAAAATTACATTTTGTCAAATGTGGAAACAATGTAAATATATGGAGATGGCGTTGGATGTAGATGCAAGAGGAAGAGCAAGAGAAGGGATGGGGGGGGGGGGGAGAGAAATGGGAGAGAGAGGAACAGAGAGAGAGATATAGATAGATAGATAGATAGCGAGGGAGAGAGAAAGAGCGAGAGAGAAAGAAAATATCTGATGTGTGTGTTTGTGTGTGTGTGCGTGTGTGTGTAATTTATGGAATTAGAGTTGGGGTGGGTGGGTGGGAGGAAGGAATGGATTGGTAATATATAATGTACATTAAGAGCTACTACAAAGAAATCTTTAAATTGGGGATGGGGGGGGGGGGTGAGGGAGGGATAGATAGGGTGGTTTGTATATTATACCAATTATATATTATACGGAGAAAGCGAGAGAGAGAGAGAGAGAGAGAGAGAGAGAGAGAGAGAGAGAGAGAGAGAGAGAGAGAGAGAGAGAGAGAGAGAGAGAGAGAGAGAGAAAGAGAGAGAGAGAGAGAACATCAAACAATTAAAAAAAGAACCTCACAAAACAAAGCAAAACAAAAACACAACAACAATAAAAAAAGCCCAAACCAGCCAGGAAAGAGAAAACATACAAACAAACAAATAAAAAAGACCTGAACTTACTGATCCGAACCAGCGACCACCTGACCTCTAGCCCTTTGGACTTGTGCCATGACGTATAAGTTAGACGTCATTTATTATAGTTGTTCCAGGTGACTATACCATATGTTACGTTACTGATGCTTGGATTTTGTGGGAGGAATGTGCATCTCATGTCTTCAAGAGGTTGACATTCAAACACGTGGTGTGTTATTGTTTCATCGGGGTGTTGACATACGGAAAGACACGTCCACTTCCTTGGGACGACTGTAGTTGCATTGAAGGTGTCATTTATTCTACCATACGTGGGTCACATTGACCAAAAATATCTAGAAAGGAAGGCCAACACTTCATTGTTTACATTTATATCTTTGAACTCTCTCTCTCTCTCTCTCTCTCTCTCTCTCTCTCTCTAAACGCCCAAACAGGATGTCTGATGTCAACATGAATCACCCATGTTATCCCAGTGAGCAAATTGGGAGTTAATAATCTTGCCCAAGAAAAAACCCGAAAGTGCTCGAAGCCGGGCTCGAATGCGGGACCTTCCGGATCAATGTGCAATGCCTTAACCACTCGGCCACTTCGACCTCTATCTTTGAACGGTTGATAAAAATTACCAGACATGAAACTGAATTGAAATACCATAAACATTAGTTATCGTAGGGGCAACAGCTGCTTCTAATGGTTGAGGCGAATTGACCTTAAAACTGCAGCATTGACATCGTTTTAGCGTAACGTGTTGACGAGTCTATATCCTACTGTAATTTATTCTTATCAAGTAAAAAGTAAACTTTTACTTGTTTTGTTTTATTTTGGTTATATCTTATTTGTTTCACTTTTGATTGTTTTTAGTTTCCTTTTTATATTTATATACGAGTGCAGTCGAAGTGAATGACATCTGTTGTATCAGGTAACCGAAGAATTATTTTTAACGGAGAAGAACTTCGACATACTATTTATAGTAGAGACATGGTTCTCACAATCTGGAGACGACCCAGTTGAAAAAGATATGACACCCCCTGGGTAACAATTTAGATCGTATCCAAGGAAAGATCAGCGAGGGGGTGGCATTGGCGTTTTTATAAAACAAAATTATCTAAACATGTGGAAATCCTCGAAATGCGCTGCAAAACAATGGAGGCCATTGATCTTAGATTATCCCTCCAGAATGCAAGATACAACTTCAACTGCATCTACCGACCGCCAGCAAACAAGAAAAACAAAATAAAATTACCTGATGTTAGGAAGGAAATCAACGAGATGCTAACTTTGCAACACACGCGTCCTGGCCATTCAATTATACTCGGCGACTTTAATTTTCACTTCGACAACGTCACAAACACCGCTAAATTGCACGAGTCATTATCGGAGAACAACATGTGCCAGATCGTAACAGCGCCAACGCACTCTGCTGGTCATATTTTAGATTGGGTAATTGTAGAAAATTCAGAGTCCTAAAAAACCAACGCCATCGTCGATTATCTCCCCTTTTCGGACCACTCCCTCATTTTTTTAAAGTCTTGACGTTTCAAAACCATGCCAAGAGACCACCACCACATCAACCAGAAACATTAAAGGCATTAATTTGGACAATTTCAGAGGCGATTTAGAAACAAAACTTACTAAAAATTCAATGATCTCTCCAGACCAGTGGAATAGTTGTCTCATCGAAACGCTTGATAAACATGCGCCATTCCAAACAAGGACCGTCACCAACCGCGAGTATGCTCCGTGGTATACGTCGGACGTTAAAGAAGCTAAAACGAAGTGTCGAAGAGCAGAAAGACTGCTGAAAACATCAGGCCTTACGATTCATCGTGAAATATTCAAGAACACATTTCGTGCATGGAAGACAATAAAAAAGGCAAAGACCACATATTTTCTTTCAAAATTCGAAACTTCTAAATCCTGCAAACAATTATTTAACATCTGCAATGATCTACTTGGACGTGAAATATGCACTTCATAACCATCTACAACCAATCAAAGAGACTTGTCAAACACATTTGTCAACTTTTTTAAAAGACAAAATCCATAACATTCGTTCAGAACTAGATCGGCATGAACCATTTATAGATACAAATACATTCTGTGGTACCCCTTTAGACAAGTTCCAACCAGTTTCACCTAGTTTCATAAACGAGTTGATAAAAAAGCCCCATTAAATCTGCGACCTTGATCCCCTACCAGCACAGCTTTTGGCCAGCTCCATCGATACATTATTACCATCCATTACATCAATCATAAATACATCCATACTGACTGGCGAAGTTCCATCGTGCTTTAAAAGTGCCCTCGTCAAACCACTTCTGAAGAAACCATCACTGGACCACAATATATTAAACAATTATCGTCCTGTATCAAATTTACCTTTTTTGTCAAAACTTTTGGAGAAGGTAGTTCTTACTCAATTAACATCTCATCTTAAGAACAACAGTTTGGAACAACCATTTCAGTCAGCCTACAAACATCAACACAGTACTGAAACGGCGCTTCTTAAAATCTTTAATGACTTGTTATGTAATGCTAATGCTAACAATATCAATGTATTATGCCTTTTAGATCTTTCAGCTGCCTTTGACACCATTGACCATGACATTTTGTTAAGAAGACTAGCAAATACGTTCGGCCTAAAAGGAATTGCCCTTAAATGGTTTACATCATATTTACAGGATCGATGGCAGACTGTCGTGGTGAATGGTGTTCAGTCAGAACAAGTTTTACTAAATTTTGGAGTGCCACAAGGCTATGTTCTTGGCCCTGTCCTTTTTACTGTATATATGCAGCCCCTTTCTAGTGTGATATCTAGATTCAATCTGAGTTATCATTTTTATGCAGATGATACGCAAATATATGATTCAGCACCCCTTAGTAATTTACAGTTCTTAATACAACGAATTACAAGCTGTTTTAATGAGATTAAATCTTGGATGTACCACAATAAGTTAAAATTAAATGATAGTAAAACTGAGATTTTAATGTGTGGAAGGCCGAGTATCCTTAAACAGGCAAAAAAAAATTACCTATGACTCTCGGTAATAGCACAATAGAATTTTCAAATAAAGCAAAAAACCTTGGCGTCATCATTGATAAAGATCTTTCCATGACAAGCCACGTGAATAACACCATACAATCTATGTACATAGAAATGAAAAAAATAAGCAAAATTCGTAATTTAATACCGAAGCATATAGCAGAACTTTTAATTAATTCCCTGGTTTTATCTAAATTGGACTATTGTAACTCCCTTTGGGCGAAATTTAGCTAAAGACAAAATTAGCAAACTTCAGGTTGCTCAAAATAACGCAGCCAGGCTCATTGTACGCAATAACAAAAAATACCCGTCAGCAACTCTTCTTCTCCGTGAGTTACATTGGCTACCTGTGGAAAAAAGAGTTGCTATAAGATTTGTACTGTTTTCTACAAATCCCTGAGCACGAACAGTCCCTCCTATATTAAAGACTTCTAAACATATATGTCCCCAATAGAAACTTGAGGTCAAGCAATGACCAATCAATCCTTGTCAAACCTAAGCCATTCCGTAAAATAGGTGAACAGTCTTTTCAATTTTCGGCCCCCCATTTTTGGAACTCTCTCCCATCACACGTGAGATGCTCGGATTCGTTGACAACGTTCAAATCTCGCTTAAAGTTTTATCTTTTTACGTCATAATGTTGCAATATTATTTTCATATTTTGTTGTTGTTAAATTGAATTCGTATCACGTTTCCTTCACACTTGTCTCACTGTAATATGTTTTGTTTTATACCACTGTAAAGCGCCTAAAGCCTGTGACAACGAGGTAAAGCTCTATATAAATGCCATTTATTATTATTATTATTATTATTATTATTATTATTATTATTATTATTATTATTATTATTATTATTATTATTATTATTATTATTATTTATTTCCTCGAGTCTTGGTGACCACTAGCATCTAGACAGGAAGTCAACGTTCCATTGTCTAGACTTATGAATTTGAACGGTTCATTAAAAGTTATACATGGTGAAAGAAATGTCCGGGTTACAATGCAATGCCTTAACCACTCAGCTACTTCGCCCCCCAATAATAATAACAATATAATAATAATAATTAATAATAATAATAATAATAATAATAATAATAATAATAATAATATAATAGATAATAATAATAAAATAATAATAATAATAATAATAATAATAATAATAATATAATAATAATATAATATAATATATAAATAGTAAAAAATAATATAATAATAATAATAATAATATAATATAATAATAATAATAATAATAATAAAATAGTAATATAATAATAATAATAATAAATAATAATAATAATAATAATAATAATATAATAATAATAATAATAATAATAATAATAATAATTAGTGTTAGCTGTTAATAGGGAATGAGATTAGCGGAAGAGTAGCGTCTCTTGATTGGACGTCACCCATAGTCTGTGACGTCACCGGCGGAAAAGTTATTAGAGAGAGAACGTCATGTTGGTTGTGCGCATACGTCTCTCGTCCTCGCGCACAACCAACATGACGTTCTCTCTCTAATAACTTTTCCGCCGGTGACGTCACAGACTATGGGTGACGTCCAATCAAGGGACGCTACTCTTCCGCTAATCTCATTCCCTATATTTTAAAAAGAAAAAGATGAGAGTAATTAAGTCGAACGTAAGTAAGAATGAAATATAGCAGTAAGTAAGTGAGATGAAGTACAGTATGTAAAAGGAAAAGCCACTGCAGCAATCGGAATTGTAATACCAGTAATTTGGATTAAGTCAAAAACATTTGAACGGTCAAATTGTGGACATTTTTATTTCTTTTCAAAAATTTAAAGGACAATCCTTTCAATGAAAGTAATGAATACTCAAATAGTAAAACCGTGTCTTAGAGAATTCATTGATCAATCCTTCATAACATTATTTTCAACAATTAATATCATACAAGTTAACCGCTGACATTTTAGTCCACTTCAAGAAAGTGAAATTCACTTTAAATTATTATAAGACCTTTTATTATGTCCTTCTTCTTCTTCCAGTGTCATCTCATGGGTTCAGCTCCACTTGAAATGACACGCCAATCTTCCCTGTTGACGGCTTGCTGACTGCATTCGGCTGCCGACAATCCTGTCCATGTCCTCACATCATCTATCCAAGTTCTTGCTGGCCTGCCTCTTCCTCTTTTCCCCTCAACTCTACCCTCAAGAATGTCCTTGTTGACAGTTTGATGGGTCTTAGATGTCCAAAATACCTTAGTTTTCTTGTTTTTATTACTTTCATTAGGGTCGGTCTGATATCAAGGATGTCACAGACTTCTTGATTTGTTTTCTTTTCTTTCCAACTGATTTTTCCAAGGCGACGGAAAGTCCACATTTCATTATGTCCTACTGGTCCCAAAAGAAAGAAATGTAAAAGTTTTAATTTCTAAGTAAAAATAAAAGTGAGAATGAATGGTAAAAATCATGTACGAACGGTTTAAGAAAGTCACTGTATACTATTCAGTGAGAATGTTTCATACCTATTTTACCAAGGGGAAATTTATTATTTTTCAATCTTTTCACAAACATTCAAGAAAGGGAGGGATGTTATGGTTTAATAATACGAGCATGTAATGCAAGGGAAATAATAATTGTAATTGTACCACTACCATATTTCCTTGAGTTATGTCCCCTGACTCTTAACGAATGAGAAGCAATTAAAGATTACGAAAACAACAATGGCGTCTTGTCCTTTGATGTTCGTACAACCACGACAAACTATGACCAAACCTATTCATCATCATTGTCAATATCATTTCTCGTACAAATCCTCCACCGCCACCACCACAACATCATTATTTTCATCATCATCACGACCACCCCTTCTGAAACAACCGCCACTACCAGCACATTATTGTCACAACCACCACTACTACAACCACCAGCACATCGTCATCATCATCATCATCATCATCATCATCATCATCATTACCACCACTATTACCCCCAACACCACCATATCATCATTAGTACAACCACTACTACTACAACCACCACCACATCACCATCACTACCACCACCACATGGTATTCCCCATCACAACTTCTACAACCAACACTGCATCATCACTACCACTACTACTAAAACAACCACCACCGACACCACATCATCATCTTCACCAAATTGATAAAATGCCCGTCAACACTTAGAATTATTGATGGATCAGGAACTCCACATAATCATGAACACACACAGACGCACACACACGCATATATATATATATATATATATATATATATATATATATATATATATATATATATAATATATATACTAGTGATCAAAAGAAAGTATACAATTGTTTTACCTACAAAATTGGTATGGAATATTGTTCTGGTTTATTTAAAACCAATGTGTAATCATAGTACTATCATTTATCTTTCATTTTGTTAGGATTTTTAACATTTATGGTTGATCTCGTATGCAACATAGACTTATTGAAACATGACCTTCAAAAAGGGAAGTAACAAGTCAAAACATACACTATGATTTTGACAAATAATGGCATTTTAATAAAATTACTTGCGTTCATTTCATTTGAACGGAAGGTGAATCTAATTCAATCAGTAATGAGTATGTCCCCCCGTTCGCTCCAATCACAGCATTTCATTTCCTACGCATGGAATTGGTCAATCTGGCCAGCTGGTGTTTGAGGAATGTTATCCCAAGCTGTTCTAATGGCGTGGAACAGTTGTTGTTCATTTGGCGGGTCTAATGAACGAACTTGGGGGCCGATTATGTTCCACATATGTTATATCGGATTTAGATCGGGGGATATTGCAGGCCAGAGGCCTATAACGTTCACATTATTCGCTGCTATAAATCCCTTATTACAATAGCTCGGTGTGATGGTGCATTGTCGTGTTGAAGTGAAAATTTAGGACGTTCATGACAAAATGGAATAACATGGGGTTGTAAAATGTGCTGGATGTACCTTGCACCGGTTAGGAATGCATTTACTTGGACTAGAGGTGTCCTACTGTCTCCGCTTATTCCATCCCACACCATCACTTGTCCAATATCCTCTGTTTGGGGATTCCAAGACACAAGAATGGTGAAATCACTCGTGTGATCTTCGGTAACAACGTAATCTACCGTCATTTCTTCAAATAATAAAGCGTGATTCATCTGAGAAGAGAACAAATGACCACGCATGCATTGTCCAGCGCAGATGAGCACGGGCCCACTTAAGACGGACCAGCCAGAAGAGAACAAACGACCACGCATGCGGTGTCCAGCGCAGACGAGTACGGACCCACTGAAGACGGGCCAACAGGTGATGTGCTCTTAGAAGTTGTCGCATCAACGGACGTTTGCGATAATGTCATGCTCTCTAAGTCTGCAACGAACAGTGTGTCGACTAATTCGTGTACCTGGGAACTCTAGCGCAGTTTCAGTCGCCGTCCTTAAACAATCTCGTGCGTATAAAACGGTCCTCACCTTGTGTTGTTACTCGTGGTCTGCCAGTTCGATTTCGATCCCTTACCGGTTGTGTTATTTCAAATCGATCCTCTAAGGAATATACAGTTCTCCTTGTGATATTAAACATTCTTGCGACATTGGTCACAGACTATCCAGCTTGAAGATGACCAATGGCACGTGCACGTTGTTCTAAACTAAGACGTGGCATCGCGTAGATTAATGGATGGTATTTTGTATTGTGTTTTCCTGACTTGAAAATAGTTCAAGACACGGATGACAAAAAAAAAAAAAAAAAAAAAAAATTAATCTACACACTTCCTGTCCACGGTAAAGGGATATTTTAACATGTGCGCGACGTGGTGAGCGAATTTCAGGTCAAAAACAAAAGAATCGACTATCGGTACACAGAAAGGCTAATGGTAAACAACTCAGTGGGAAATCATTAGCCTACGTCAACGGATAAAAAAGTAACGACGATCTTAAATGTGTAAACTTTCTTTTGATCGCAAGTATGTATATATATATATATATATATATATATATATATATATATATATACTACTACTACTACTACTACTACTACTACTACTACTACTACTACTACTACTACTACTACTACTATTACTACTACTACTACTACTACTAACACCACTAATATGTCTTTTATCTTCCATTATTTTCTGGAAGGTTCTGTTCGCTGACGCTGACCTTTTCTTATCAATTAGATCACCCCCCTGGGGCACCCTATCCTCTACCCACCCCACGCTAACATTTCATTCATACTGCAACCACCATTGAGTACAGACGATACAAGTTATTTTTCATTATATTTTATTTGTTTTCCA
>NC_088363.1:986121-1008621 GCF_034508935.2 Berghia stephanieae | reverse complement strand
CTTAATACCGCTTCGAGGCGTAGGGTCACATATTACCACTCCATTCTTTCCTCCCACCCAAACCCACCAAACCATACATTGCACACACACACGCAAGCGCGCGAGCACACAAACACACATATTCTTTCTCTCTTTCTCTCTCGCTCTGTCTGTCTCTCTCTCTCCCCCTCTCTCTCTCTCTCTCTCTCTCTCTCTCTCTCTCCCATTCCTCCCCCCTATCCCTTCTCTTACTCCTCTTCTTGCATCTACATCCAACGTCATCTCCATATATTTACATTGTTTCCACACTTGACAAAATGTGAATTATTGCAACATTACATTTTTGAGTTTTGTTGTTTGTCTCCTGACGAAGGCCAAGGGCCGAAATGTTGTTTGTTTTGTGTTGTTCCCTTATATATGAGTCGCATTTATTTTCTTTATATTTCTCTCCTGCTATAATTTTCATTTCTAGATGTTGTTGGTCACCACGACCCAAGCAATTATACGATAGAATAGATGTCATTGTGTGCGACCACAGTCGATAATAAATATAATAAAGAAAACAAAATCAAACTGACAAACAAACAAAAATTACAAAACAAAACAAACATTATCAATCTGTTTTCGAAAATTATGTATTTGGTAATTAATTCAAAAATACGTTTGATA
This sequence comes from Berghia stephanieae, assembly GCF_034508935.2. Lineage (NCBI taxonomy): Eukaryota > Metazoa > Mollusca > Gastropoda > Nudibranchia > Aeolidiidae > Berghia > Berghia stephanieae. The sequence continues at coordinate 1,007,973 of NC_088363.1, read as the reverse complement.
TTTTTTTCCCTTCAAGATGTTTCAGGTCACCACGAACCAATTAAATAAATGATAATTATGTTATAAACGAAAATGAATATAGCAGCTTTAAAATTGAAAAAAAACCCCAAACGCAGTACGTTTCGGGTTCAACATCCTCTTCGGCTAACAACAGAAGAACACCAATAAAGACATAAATACACTACTAAATTCTATTTCGACGACAGAGAAATTTGGTAGGTCCTCTATATTTAGGACTGGACCTTATGGCCCACATAGATCCCACGTTTTGTACCGGTGATGGAGCTCGTCTAGGTACGTGTGACGTTATGGCCCACATAGATCCCACGTTTTGTACCGGTGATGGAGCTCGTCTAGGTACGTTGACGTTATGGCCCACATAGATCCCACGTTTTGTACCGGTGATGGAGCTCGTCTAGGTACGTGTGACGTTATGGCCCACATAGATCCCACGTTTTGTACCGGTGATGGAGCTCGTCTAGGTACGTGTGACGTTATGGCCCACATAGATCCCACGTTTTGTACCGGTGATGGAGCTCGTCTAGGTACGTTTGACGTTATGGCCCACATAGACACCACGTTTTGTACCGGTGATGGAGCTCGTCTAGGTACGTGTGACGTTATGGCCCACATAGACCCACGTTTTGTACCGATGATGGAGCTCGTCTAGGTACGTTTGACGTTATGGCCCACATAGACCCACGTTTTGTACCGGTGATGGAGCTCGTCTAGGTACGTTGACGTTATGGCCCACATGATCCCACGTTTTGTACCGGTGATGGAGCTCGTCTAGGTACGTTTGACGTTATGGCCCACATAGATCCCACGTTTTGTACCGGTGATGGAGCTCGTCTAGGTACGTTTGACGTTATGGCCCACATAGACACCACGTTTTGTACCGGTGATGGAGCTCGTCTAGTACGTTGACGTTATGGCCCACATAGACACCACGTTTTGTACCGGTGATGGAGCTCGTCTAGGTACGTTTGACGTTATGGCCCACATAGACCCCACGTTTTGTACCGGTGATGGAGCTCGTCTAGGTACGTTTGACGTTATGGCCCACATCGATCCCACGTTTTGTACCGGTGATGGAGCTCGTCTAGGTACGTTTGACGTTATGGCCCACATCGATCCCACGTTTTGTACCGGTGATGGAGCTCGTCTAGGTACGTTTGACGTTATGGCCCACATAGACACCACGTTTTGTACCGGTGATGGAGCTCGTCTAGCTACGTTTGACGTTATGGCCCACATAGACACCACGTTTTGTACCGGTGATGGAGCTCGTCTAGTTACGTTTGACGTTATGGCCCACATAGACACCACGTTTTGTACCGGTGATGGAGCTCGTCTAGGTACGTTTGACGTTATGGCCCACATAGACACCACGTTTTGTACCGGTGATGGAGCTCGTCTAGGTACGTTTGACGTTATGGCCCACATAGATCCCACGTTTTGTACCGGTGATGGAGCTCGTCTAGGTACGTTTGACCCAATCCATGCCTCAGTCGCACAGGATTTTTGCCCACATTGGACACCATGGGGATCACCGGCGTTGGTGTGGTAAACAATACAGTTGGTCTGAGAATCACTGGAATAAAACCACGTTTGATATTCATCATTGTACTTTCAAAAATCATATTTTAATGTTTCTCATCTTTAATTCTAAACACACTGACAGTTTGGAAATACAAATCAGTACTCATATAAGATAATATTAGACATCTTTGTAGATAGACCAGTTCTTGGCTGTCTCTTGTATTTCTTTTACGATAGACAGAGCTACGCCTAACAGGTAATCTCCGAGGAAAAGGAAACGACCAAATAAACACTATTTTTACCTGTCAGTGGAGTCTTTGTGGTGTAATGGTAGCACGTCTGACCGGTAATCAGAAGGTCTGAGGTTCGATCCCCAGTCCAGGTAGACTGATTTTTTGGGATGCTTTTTTTTTGGTCTTGTATTTTCCATTTTCCTTTTTCTGGCACCTTCCATACACACTTGTTCAGATAGTTTTCTGTTATAAGATTTTGGAATGTAAACCAAAAGAAGGGTTTGCTTGGTTACAAAGGATGTGCCAAATGGAGCGAAATACTAAACTACCCATTAATGTTGGTGCGTAAAAGAGGACGAGTAGAATAAAAGATAAGTGTCAAATGTGTCGGATGAGATAAATCAAATAAAGCGATGAAAATAATAATCCAGAAGTATGCAGAATTGGCAGCGATCCATATGAAAAGTTGTTATCATAAATTTGAGCCGGAGATTCCAGGAGAAAGTCTGAACCATCACAATACCTTGTATCTGTGCGGCTATGTGGTGTAGTGGTATGACACTCGTTTTCGGATCAGAAGGTCCTGGGTTCGAGTCTCGCTCGGCGTATAGTTGAGTCCTTGGAAAAGGCCCTTTACTCACATTCTCTCATCGTACTCAGGTGTAAAATGAGTACCTGGCCGTTAACAGCGTTATATATTGTCCGAAAAATATTGTAATATCGCCTAACAGACGTCATGTCAAGTCCAACATGTTACGTGTTGCTGTTTGCCAGGGACCCTTTGTAAAGCGCTTTGATCACGTTTAGTGGATTATGCCCTATATAAAAGCTCAAGTTTTTTGTTTTGTTTTAAAGCTCAAATCTGTATATACTGCGTGCGTCATATTATATGTCATGTGTGTATATGTCATTAGGTTCCCATTTTGTAACATCTGTTTCGTTGGCGAACTGGAAGGTCGCTTTGCACCGCATCCACGGGACAATGCCAACAATCCAAAAACAGAGTTATGGTCATTTCAACCTACCTGTTCATCCCGACACCAAGGCAGCTCGCTCATTTTGCGTAGGTGTCTGCTATATACTATAAAATCTCGTCGCCAACAGGACACATTTCATCAAAACCCTGGCTGTTTAAATCCTCGTGAACTCAACACCAGACCGGGATTTATTACTAGACAACTGCCTCTGTGGTCTTCTTAGGTTCTAAGGTTGGTGCAATTTTCTTCATCGTTGAAGTAGATATTATAAAGATTAGCTCAAATTCATGATCACAACATTTTAATTGAATGACTGTTCATTCTTCATACGTCTAGATTGTTATATTCATGGCTTTATTTAATTTATATGGACTGATACATTTGATACCCATTTCTCATTCTACTCGTCTTATTTCTTACGCATCAAATTTTATTCGTAGTTTAATATTCCGATCAATTTGCTAAGTCCTTAGTAACCAAGCAAACGATCTTTTTGTTTACATTCCAAGATTTTATATCATAAAGGTAAATATTTCTGTGCGTCGATCTGGTATGTATGTTTTCATTGTATTTTGTTGTTGTTGTTGTTTGCTGAAGAGGGTTTTTGGCCTCAAAACGTTCCATGTTTGGTATTCTGTTATTTTTTCGTGCTCTTGAGCACGTTGCCGGTCAGCTGTCTCCACGAATCACGATCCTCTGCGGTGCGCATGAAATCACATTTAGCCATTCTTATGTTATTTAGATAAGTCATTCTTTGTCTTTTCTATTCCATCTCTTATCCACACATGCCCCAGAAAGCGTAACTGCCTCTTTCTGATGGTATCAATCAATATTCTTCCCTTTCTCACCTTCCCCAACACTTCCTTGTTCGTATACATGCTGTCCATGATAGCCTCAACATTCTTCTATACACCCACATCTCAAATGCCTCTAACCTTCTCGTACATCCTTTGTCAAGCGTCCACGTTTGACAACCGTATAAAAGGGTACTTATAACATGTGTTTCTACTACTTTCATTCTGGTCTTCAACTTTAGGTTGTTGTTTGACACAACTGGTCGCATTATATGGAACATATTTTTTGCGATTGCTATTCTTTGTTTTATATCCTCTATGTCACGTGCGTCATGGATAATGATAGTGCCTGAATATTTAAATTTCTTTACTTGTTTGATGGTCTCTCCTTTGCCTGACAAGTGGAAGATCGTGTTGTCATTCTTTGAAAGCACCATGCATTCGGGTTTTCTTAACATTTAGTTTCAGGCCCATCTCTTCACTTTTGCAAACCAGTCTATCTAAAATATATTTCTGCACGTGTTCTGGAGAATATGCCTTCAGAGTACCATCGTCTGCGTATCTTACGCTATTCATATTCTGCCTCCAACGAGGACGCCTTTCATATCCTCAATTTCTTTGGATATTATTTCACTATATATGTTAAAAAGGTCCAGTGATAAGACGCTACCTTGTCTTACTCCCTTCTCGATGTTAAAGAAGTCCGATGTTTCATTATCAAGTTTGACACACGCTGTTTGATTCCAGAATAAGTTTTTTTTTCTCAATTCGAAGGTCTTAACTGTCTACACCGATCTTTTCTAAGACTTTGAATAGCGTTTCGTGCTGTACTGAATCAAAAGCTTTGGAATAATCAATGAAGCATAGATAAAGTGATTTTTGTTTTTCGATTGACCGTTGCATCATTGTTTTCAATGTAAAGATTGCATTTACCGTATCATTTTCTTTAACAAAACCAAACTGCTCGTCACTTATCTCTGGAGAGATCTTGCTCCTCATTATTTTCATAAAAATTTTTAACATAATTTTTGTGGCCTCGCTCATTATGCTGATTGTTTTGTGTTGGTCACAAACAATAGTTCCTTGTTTTTTTGGGTATTGTAATGAATACCGATTGTCTCAAAAGATTAGGCAATTCACCCTTTTTGTATATGACATTAAAGGCATTTGTCAGAATGTCTATTCCCAGATCGTCCAGGGCGTCAATCAATTCTATTGAGAAACTATCTTGGCCTACCGCTTTCCAATTTTTCATCTCTTTGCAAGCAGCTTCTACTTCTTCTCTCATAATCTGGGGACCGGTGTTCACAGTAGAGATTTCTTTATCCAGGCACGTCCCTCTTTTGTCATCCGCGTAAATATTTTTTATGTATACCGCCCAACGTTCCAAAATTTCGTTGTTGTCGATAAGTATATTACCGTTTGCGTCTTTAACGCATTTTCTTACCACGGCTGATCGTTTTCCACTTAGATCTTGTGTTGAATTGTAGAATTGTTTGGTGTTAGGTTGTTTTAGTCTTTCAATTCTGTGACATTCATGTTCAATCTAATCTTCCTTTGCTCTCTTACACTCACGTTTTATAATCGTATTTGCTTTACAATCATTGCTGTTGCGTTCTAGTTTTCGTCTTTCATTCATCAGTTTCACCTTTATTTCCTATTTTTGTTATTTTCTGTATGCCTTGAATAATTCAAAAGATTTCAAAAGGTTCACTATTTCTAAATTCGGTGTATTATTAATGGTGTGTCATATTGTACGAGTACGTAGGTGTTGGGGTGAATAGTTATAACAATAATTAGGTGTTGCCATTTTCGATGTTCATCGTAGACCGTTCTTGTAATAAGAGTAAAATAGCTCACTGTTTTTCCCTTAAAATCGTAAACATAAACAAAAATGGTCTTAATAGATGATATAATCCTTGCAAAAATTAAAAAATCTTTAAATAAATATTGCAAAATTAATAGTTTAAAATCCACGAAATTTCGTCAAAAGCAGCACAAAGTCAAAAAGAAGTCCTTTGAATATGAAATAAAATTCGTCCTATATAGAAACAAGACTTAAAAAGCCGTAAAATGCAATCATTTCAAGAGCTCTGTAAAAATCTGCCTTCCAGCGCTGAACACATTACACAACTCCTCGTTTTTAAATCTGTTATTTATTCAATTTTGTTTATTTGTCTTTACAGTCCACATCTTCTAGTAGCTTGGCATCACTCAGGGTATGTGGTCTTTTGTTACGCCACTGGCTTTCGAATCGGAAGGTCCTGGGTTTGACCATCGCTCGGCGCATAGTTGATTCCTTGGAAAAGGCATTTATTCACATTTTCTCACCGTCTCTTATGAAATCCGGACCCACGATTTGGAATCATCTCCCTCAATCTGTGAGATTCTCGAGCTCAATAGACATTTTCAAAAAAGCCCTGAAAACATCTCTTTTCAGGAAATATTTACTTAATTGAATTTTAAATGTATTGTATGTGACATTTATATTGATGATATATTGATGCCCTTTTATGCTCTTAATTGTTTTGATACCTTGGTTGAATTTTTTGCTTCGTTTTTGTTTTTGTTTGTTTGTTTGATTTTATTTTATTTTTTTTTATTTTTTTTTTTTAAAGCGCTTTGGGGTTTCGACGAAAGGTGCTATATAAATATGCTTATTATTGTTATTATTATTATTATTATTAAATGAGTACCTGGCCGTTAACAGCGTATATATATATATATATATATATATATATATATATATTATATATTATATATATGTATATATATATATATATATATATATATATATATATATATATATATATATATATATACAGACACACACACACACACACAAAATGAGAACACACGATGCTTTGTGTGTATTGTAAGATTCATTAGACATTGTGATGATTTCATGGGAAAATCAATTCGGTTTCGTCAAATCCCATAGTCACTCAGCTATTTGTAATTGTTTTTTAGACAGGAATTTTAATGACAATTTCTCACTAAATTATATCAGTCAGACTTTAACTTTTAAAGTTACACATCCTGTGTGCTGGTACGTTTTATCCGGCGGACGTTTTTTGAGTATTATACCTAAACGCATGGCATCAATACCAGTTAGTTATTCCTCTATACAACCAATTTCTGAAAATTGATATCAGCCATTCTCCGCTCTTTACCTTTAGAAAGAATTCTGTGATAAGTGAACGAAATATATAAGATATTAAATGTGGAAAATATCTCTCCGTGCCCAAACAAATAGCTCCGTGGAATTCTCTTACGAAGTCAAAAAGTGTAATATCTATGAAGACAATAAAAATTGATTTCAATTTTAATCAACATTTGAATCATAAATTTTCATTTGATCCGATTTATTTATCATCATCACGTTCATTGATTGGACAGCTATGCTCGTGTGTGTGTGTGTGTGTAATATATATATATATATATATATATATATATATATATATATATACGGGGGCGAAGTGGACGAGTGGTTAAGGCATTGCACTGTGACCCGGGTTCGAGCCCAGCTTCAGGCACTTTCGTTTTTTTTCCTTGAGCAAGACTATTAACCCCCAATTTGCTCACTTGGACAACATGGGTGATTCCTGTTGACATCAGACATCTTGTTTGATGAGTTATCTATATTCCTTCGTGGAATGCCTAGGCAACGATATCTTATGATTTTTATATATATATATATATTATATATATATATATAATATAATATATATATATATATAATATATATATATATATATATATATATATATATATATATATATATATATTTACCAATCGATAACTACATTTTTATTCCCAGGAGAAAAAAAGATGTTGAAGCTTTTAGTTTTAGCTGCTGTCCTGGTCTCATCGTCTTCGGCGACACCAAAATGCTGCATTCCTGACCAAGTCTCAGCTACGAATACTGCCCATGGTGATAAGATGCAATACACCATGGATTTCAAAAACAATCTATTCTATTATTATTCCAGTAACTACGGCTCACATTATTTTTTCAATAATTCTGAGTCAACTTTCTATAATTACTACTCGAGCTCGGATTGTCTCTACGAACCGAACCATGCATTCCATTTTGCGCAATGTATCCCAGACGATGCGAAGCTTGTGGACAACCCTCCCGAATACAAGACATCTCCGGTAAAAATTTTATTCAAACAATTCTTAATATTTATATCTATTGTGCGTTTTCACAGATTCTGGATTCTCGACGAGAAAAATGAGCCTTTAAACGCTCAAATTACAAAACCAAACAAAAGAGACTTGAGCTGTTATATAGCGCAATATTTACTTAACGTGCTTGAGGTAGGACGAGACATGATGACTGTTAAGAAATATCGCAATCGTTTGTTTTATTTCAAATGAGACTAAACTGTAAACTGTCGACTGCCAGGTACTCATTTATACCTGAGTGCAATGGGAGACTGTGAGTAAAAAGTCTTTTCCAAGGACTCAAATTTGAACCACTCTAAACGGGCACCGACCAATCCGAAGTCCACCAATCTACACACAAGGGACTGAATCTTGTTACTCCAGGTGTCAATCTGGTATTAAGTCCGAATGAACAATTGGAACGAGATCAGGTTTAATGACGAAATAGGGAAGACAAGTGGTGACGTCATATCCTCTACTCTTTTGGTTCCTAAATCCTTGGGAGCGTGTATACATCCGGTCCTTTGGAATACTGATGATGAATATATTACATAGAGGTAGCATAACTACTTTAGTAGCAGTAGAACAGCATATACTTAGTCTAGACAATAAGATGCCATCTCACTGAAATCAGTTTACACTTCCAGTGAAATAGGAACCAGTTTCAATCATCACACTTTTTGCCTATTGTCTCAGGTAGAATAATTGATTGGAGAATTGCAAGCAATATCTCACATTTTTATAATACTCCTTTGCTTTTGGGGAAAACCCGATGTTATGATAGCGTAGTAGCAGAATAGCCATCCCCGCCTCTAAAAACGTTAAACAAATGAGACAGAAACCAAAAATCCAAAATTTACGACTGGGTTATTTTATACGACTGGGTTATTCCAGACGACTAGGTTATTCCACACGACTGGGTTATTTCATACATCTGGGTTATTTTATACGACTGGTTTATTCAACACGACATCATTATTCCACGCGACTGGGTTATATCATACATCTGGTGTTATTTTATACGACTGGGTTATTCCAGACGACTGAAATTGAAAAGAAAGACAAATTTCCCCTCGGGCCTAATGCTCTCGTTTTAAAACGTTGATGTTGTCAAGGACCCAATGTAAAGATCTTTGAGCACGTTTAGAAGATATCGCTCTTTATGAATGCAGATCTATAGATAGGTAAGTTATTCATTTACTCTTGAGTCGAGTGGCTCAGCCACCACGTCAGAGAAAAGTAATGTATTTCTTGTGTTTAGCTTATGGCAATATTTGGAAAATATGTATGTGATGTAAGACAGGGCAATGTTGTATAAATTTATAGACAGCAGATACAACAAAGAAACAAGATAAATAAGTTGAGGTGACAGAAATGAGGATGTTGAGATAGTCACTTGGCTGGACAAGAAAAGATAAATAATTCGAAGGTTGACAGAAGTAAAGAATGTATCAATAAATTTGAGTGAAATAGTTTGGACATGTTTAGAGACGAGAGACGCGAGGAATACGTGGGAAGGAAAATATTGGATATATAATTAGCGGAAAAAAACAAAACAAAAAAGGGACGCCCAAAGACAAGATGCCTGGATAGATTATTGGACGATATGAAAGAACTGGGCCTGGAGGATGCTGTTGCTATGAACCGAGATGCATGGAGATATGGCATTCATTATGGCAACCCTACAAAATGCGAGATAAGCTGAGAGAAGAAGTATGTGATGTAAAAAGAACCTTGAGCTTTCATATAGGGCAATATACACTAAACGTGTTCATAGGTTATCTGACCAACAGCAATACGTGGCATGGAGAACGAGACATGTCGCCGGTTATTATATTTTTTTCCGGCAGAGACAGTGAGGGAATGTGAGTAAAGAATGTTATCCAAGAAATATGCGCCGAGCAATGCTCGAACCCAGGACCTTCCAATCCGAAAGCGAGTGTTATACCACTAAACCACATAGCCGTTCGTAAAGTTCTTGTCTTTCGACAGGAATTGCTAAAAATGTAAGGATAATTATTTGTTTGCTATTATTATTCTATCTGACTCTGAAAAGAGAAATATTAAATATTTTGGCCAGGAAACTCGTCCTTCAAATGGTGTTTGATGAACATGACTCTCTTCTTGGCAAACAATCTCAAACCTGGGAGTTTATAGAAGACTTTGTGAAGACCCATTTTTGAGAGTTTCTGCCCAGATGATATTCATTCTCATCGATCGATATTTGGAGGACGAATTTTCTGACCAAAATTGAATGTGTTTTATAGACTTTGGCAGTATTATTATGCAAGTATTATCTATTATTTTTTCTGAACAGGGCGTGAAGACCTACACGTACAACGCCAAGTCCTTTAGGGGGTATGACAGTGACTTCATAACGACAGTGAACAAGCATTGCATGCCACTGAAAATACGCGGGGGTCTTATCACTGACTACAATTGGAGCAACATACAATTTGGCAAAATCGACTCCAGCAAGTTCACGCGTCCAAAGAAATGCGAATACATTGATTCTTAAATCTACTGTATGAGATTTGAAAAGGAAACGTGTTATAATGTTTTTATTTAGATATCTTAGCGAGTTAACGATAACATTCCCAAACTACAACGATCGACGAACGACAAGGAAGAAACCGAAGATCTCTCCTTTGACACTTACGACAAATCTTCGTTTTCTTCCTCGTCGTTCGTCGATCGTTGTAGGTTGGGAACGGGATTGTTAACTTTTTAGTTATTTTTCGTGTTACCTTTACTAAACGAAACAAGAGCTGTGATGATGATGATGATGATGATGATGATGATGACGATGACGATGATGATGATGATGATGATGATGATGATGATGATGATGAGGATGATGATGATGATGATGATGATGATGATAATGATGATGATGATGATGATGATGATGATGATGATGATGATGAATTTGAGAGAGAACAGTTATCACAGAACAGAACTACAGGGTGCCCATAAAGTCTTTCCTTAACATCAGAAAAGACAGCCTATACCTACCATATATTATAGATAGAATGCGCTTGGCCAAGGAGTTCACAACATTGCCATCCGGAAGTATAACGGACCAACACACAAACTCTGTGTAACCATGAACTTTTATAGTCTGGTTAATACAGTTTAGTGAGAACAACTCACAAACGCGGATGGCAAAAACAATAACAAAGGCCTGAGTGACGTCATCTTCGAACTATCTATAGGAACGCTCGGGATAATAATAATAATAATAGAATTGTCCATTGAGTGGCAGTCACCACTTTATATGAATTTTATTGACTCCAAGAAACCATTTGAGAGTATTGATAGGGAGGTTATTTGAAAAATACTGTACTTCATTATAACGGCATACATGAAACTTATAGATAGTGTGCGCTTGTCGAAGAAGCTCATAACATTGCCATCCGGAAGTATAACGGATCAACACACAAAACTGTGTGTATCCATGAACGTTTATAGTTGGGTTAATACCGTTCAGTGAGCATTACTCATAAACGCGGATGGCAAAAAACAATAACAAAGACCTGAGTGACGTCATCTTCGAACTATCTATAGGGAATGAGATTAGCGGAAGAGTAGCGTCCCTTGATTGGACGTCACCGGTGGAGAAGTTATTTGTAAACAAACCAACTACAAACCATCGCTCCAAATACAAAATTTATTATTCATATTTCTGTACAAAAATGCATATCATAATCAACGTTATGCATTTTTGTAGAGAAATATGAATAATTAATTTTGTATTTGGGGCGCTTGGCTTGTAGTTGGTTTGTTTACAAATAACTTCTCCACGGTGACGTCCAATCAAGGAACGCTACTCTTCCGCCAATCTCATCCCCTATATAAATCTTACCATTTAATTTCAGTTGGGATGCGGGGAGAAAGGAGGAAATGGAAGAGGAGTAGAAGGAGAAGGAGTAGGTGCAAAAGGTGGAGGGGACGAAGGAAGCGGGGGGGGGGGGGGGGAACGGGGGGGGGGGTAGAAGGAGAAGGAGTAGGTGCAAAAGATGGAGGAGACGAAGGAAGGGGGGGGGGGGGACTGGGAGAGGAGGAGGAGGAGAAGGAGTAGGTGCAAGAGGTGGAGGGGACGAAGGAAGCGGGGGGGGGGGGGGGGGTAGAGGAGGAGGGAAATAGAAAGAAAGTAAAAGAAGAGGAAACAAAGATAAAGAGCCAAAAAGGCGGGAATGAAATAGTGCCAGACAAAGTAATATCGAAACATGCAAGTAAAAAAAAACCCAAACAATCCCCCTCCCCCTTTCCAATCAGTCCTCATCAACTGGGGATTGAACCTCTGGCCTCTTGATTGCTTGTCAGACGTGCTATCGTTACACCACAGGTGTTTCACGAGAGTTAGAACGATTTTAATTCCTATCTTCTTCTCAAGGGTACGAGTTTTAAGCTGTGAATCCTCGCTTGTATTGCACAACACACACTTTGAACAGTAAGGAGGAGGAGGAGGTAGAGGAAGAAGGAGGAGGAGGTAGAGGAAGAAGGTGGAGGAGGTAGAGGAAGAAGGAGGAGGAGGAGGAGGAGGAGGTGGAGGATGAGGAAGAGGAGGAGGAGGAGAAAAAGAAGTTGAATAATAATAATAATAATAATAATAATAATAATAATAATAATAATAATAATAATAAATAATAATAATAATAATATAATAAAATATAATAATAATAATAATAATAATAATAATAATAATGATAATAATAATAATGATAATAATAATAATAATAATAATAATAATAATAATAATAATAATAATAATAATAATAATAATAATAATAATAATAATAACAATAATAATAATAATAATAATAAAAAAAAGAAGAAGAAGAAGAAGAAGAAGAAGAAGAAGAAGAAGAACTAACGGGCCTTTGGCCACATTGAATAAAAGCGTTCTGTCATCGTATAGCACTGTAACGTCTGGTCATACATATGTTGCTGTTGGCTTGGGACCTTTGTCAAGCGCTTTGAGCACTTTTAATGGATAGTGTTCTATAAAAAATCTCCAATTAATCTCCAATTAAAAGTTGAAGTTAACTAAAGGGTCTCTGGTCACTGGGGGGGGGGGGGGGGGGAGAGGAGGAATGGAAGAGGAGTACCAAAAGCAGCTTTCATCAACTGGGGATCAAACCTTAGACCTCCTTATTGCTGGTCAGACGTGCTATCCTTACGCAGCCGATGTTTCACGAGAGTTGGAGCGATTTTAACTCCTTTATTCGCACAACACACACTTTGAACCGAAAGGATGAGGAGGAGGAGATGGAGGCGGGGGAGGAGGGGGAGGAGGAGGTGGAGGAGGAGGAGGAAGAAGAAGAAGAAGAACTTAAGAGGCGGTGGAGGAGACGAAGGAAGAAGAGAAGGAACAGGTGGGGAAGAGGAGGAAGATGAGGAGGAGGAGTTGGAAGAGGAGGGGGGGGGGGGGGGGGGAGAGGAGTATTTGGGGAAAGAGGAATTAGCGAGTGCGAAGAGTAAGAAAGAAAAAGCGTGTCATAATTTTGTCGTTTCTAAAAAACACGTATTTAAAATTTTGACCAGAAACCTCGTCCTCCAAATATTGATCTATTAAAGTGACCCTCACCATTGCAAAAACTCTCAAACCAGGAACTTAGAAGTCTCAGGTTTGGTCGTTTTTGCCAAGATGTGAGTATTTTAAATAGATCGAAATAGGATTCAATAGTCGTAACGTCACTTCTTTCCTTATGACGCATGGGGTATAGTAACACTGGCTCTAAACAATGGCGGACGCCCGTGTGAAATATTTCTCCGGCGAGTATAAAGCGTATCCAGAGGGAAAAAAAAACACATACATTTGATCATGTTTTGACTTTTACACATTCTGATCACAAGGCATATGAAAAGTTCTAGCCAGCATGAAAAATAAAACGTAATGATTTTCTTTGTTTAGAACCAAGATGGCCGCCGTTGCCAGGCGGCGTGACATCAGACTATTGAATCGTATTTGAAGGACGAGTTTTCTGGCCAAAACATTTACACAGGTGTTTTGCTCGAGTTGGATAGAGCTCAGGTTCCACCCGGATCATGTGTCATTGTATTATAGATAGTATGCGCTTGGCTAAGGAGTTCACAACATTGCCATCCGGAAGTATAACGGACCAACACACAAAACTCTGTGTAACCATGATCGTTTATAGATAGTATGCGCTTGGCTAAGAAGCTCATAACATTGCCATCCGGAAGTATAGCGGACCAACACACAAAACTGTGTGTATCCATGAAAGTTTATAGTCGGGTTAATACAGTTCAGTGAGCATTACTCATAAACGCGGATGGTAAAAAGCAATAACAAAGACCTGAGTGACGTCATCTTCGAACTATCTATAGTCAGGTTAATACAGTTAAGTGAGAATTACTCATAAACGTGGATGGCAAAAAAACAATAACAAAGACCTGAGTGACGTCAACTTCGAACTATCCATACAATAATGTCTGGCAATAAAATCTGAGAGAATGTGAGTACATTTAGAGTCTTACTCTTTCAGTGGGATGCGGAGGAGGAATCACAGCAGAAACGAAATTAACGTCACTCAGCTATTTGTTATTGTTTTTAGCCAGCTATTTTGATGAGTAGTTCTCACTTAATTGTCTTAATCAGACTATTATATATAAATGTTTAATGCTACATATATTTTTGTCCGGCTGGCGGATGGTGTGGTTTTTTAGATTTATCGTATAGCATCAATAAGGGTGAAGGACCGTGACACCAAATCCTCTACTATTCTGGTTCCTAAATCTTTGGAAGTGTGTATTATGTAACCAGTCTTTCGGAGTATTAATAATGAATAAGTTACAAACATTCTGGTCGTCAATAAACGACCATCAATGCTCTCTCATTTACGCCCCGTTATCTAAAGAGTCTGCCTATAGATAGTTCGAAGATGACGTCACTCCGGTGTTTGTTATTGTTTTTTGCCACCCGCGTTTATGAGTTATTCTCACTAAACTGTAATAACCAGACTATAAACGATCATGGTTACACGCAGTTTTGTGTGTTGGCCATTTATACTTCCGGATGGCAATGTTGTGAACTTATTAGCCAAGTGCATACTATCTATACATTCTGTTGCTAAAAAAGCTATGGGACCTTATGATGCAACAAAATGCAATCGATTTATCATTACTCCTGCGGAGGACTGGTTACATATACACTTCCAAGGCGTTTGGAACCTGAACATCCATCCTCCTAAAGAGTTTGGAGCAGGAAGAGTGGATGGTATGACGTCACGAATTCTTCGCCCTATAGGGAATGAGATTAGCGGAAGAGTAGCGTCCCTTAATTGGACGTCACCGGTGGAGAAGTTATTTGTAAACAAACCAACTACAAGCCAAGCGGAGGAGGAGAGGAAGAAGAAAAAGAAGAAGAAGAAGAAGAAGAAGAAGAAGAAGAAGAAGAAGAAGAAGAAGAAGAAGAAGAAGAAGAAGAAGGTGAAGAAGAAGAAGAAGAAGAAGAAGAAGAAGAAGAAGAAGAAGAAGAAGAAGAAGAAGAAGAAGAAGAAGAAGAAGAAGAAGAAGAAAAAAAAAAAAGAAGACGAAGAAGAAGAAGAAGGAAGAGGAGTAGGAGGAGGAGGAAGAGGAGGAGAAAAAGAAGAAGAAGAAGAAGGAGTAGTAGTAGTAGTAGTAGTAGTAGTAGTAGTAGTAGTAGTAGTAGTAGTAGTAGTAGAAGAAGAAGAGAAGAAGAAGAAGAAGAAGAAGAAGAAAGAAGAAGAAGAAGAAGAAGAAGAAGAAGAAGAAGAAGAAGAAGAAGAAGAAGAAGAAGAAGAAGAAGAAGAAGAAGAAGAAGAAGAAGAAGAAGAAGAAGAAGAAGAAGAAGAAGAAGAAGAAGAAGAAGAAGAAGAAGAAGAAGAAGAAGAAGAAGAAGAAGAAGAAGAAGAAGAAGAAGAAAGAAGAAGAAGAAGAAGAAGAAGAAGAAGAAGAAGAAGAAGAAGAAGAAGAAGAAGAAAGAAGAAGAAGAAGAAGAAGAAGAAGAAGAAGAAGAAGAAGAAGAAGAAGAGGAAAAAGAAGAAGAAGAAGAAGGAGGAGGAGGAGGAGGAGGAGGAGGAGGAGGAGGAGGAGGAGGAGGAATAATTAGGGTGTGAGGAGAACCAGGAAGAAGTAGTGTGTCTGTATAATAAACCGCCCCCACATCCAACGGCTCCAACCTTAACATAAGGGACGTAATTCTCTGGCCTATTGTTACAGGAGGCAATTGAAATGATTGGTTTATCTCCCGTTGTTTACTGGGCTACAGTAAAGTCGGCCGTCCACTTATAAGAAAGCGTATTCAATAATTTGGCCAGAAAACCCGTCCTTCAACTATCGATCGATTAAAATGTCCCTCATCTTGCCAAAATTCTCAAACCTAAGACTTCCGGGAAGTCTCGCGTTTCAGTTTTTGGAAAGAAGAAGATCATTGTAATCGATCGATATTTGAAGGACGATTTATCTGGCCAAAATTTTAAATACGTCTTTGTTTTTTGCCAAAGAACGTGAGGGCACGAGACTAGCGTCCATGAAAGACTCCCATCATTCCCAGTAATTGAATTGTTACGTCATCGTCTTGATCTCCTTAAATAGTCTTATTCTCCGACAGCCTTCGTGTATCAAACGTTTGTCAGTTTGAGTCAAATTGAACACAGAATGTAAGTAGCTTAGCAGCTCTTTTCTAACGTGATTCTGGGCTCAGCCCCTTTCAGCCTGTGCTATAACAAACCACTTTCCATTTGTGAACCATCACACCAAAACGTATTATATTCAGAAGACCCAAATGCCAAACATATTTTTTTTTTAGTTAAAAAGGAACTTTGAAGTTAAATTGATTATAAATTGTAACCCACCCTCTGAGAGCGTTGTTATGCCGGGATGGATCGGACCTAAATAATGGTATCTATTTAAGATTAAATTAGTAATAAGAAAACAAACAACCAATGAGCAACAAACATTAATTCAAAAAAGTATTTAAAAAAAACACACACACAAAAAACAACAAACAAACAATAAAAAAGAACCAAGAAAAAAAAAATAAAACTTGAGTATTTCAAATAGAGCAATATCCACTAAAGTGCTCAAAGCGCTTTACAAGGGATCCCTATCCAACAGCAAATCTTGAAATGTAGCACATATCATGACGCCTGTAAGGCGATATTCCAAATTTTCCATCATAGACAACGCTGTTAACGTCCGGGTACTCATTTTACACCAGAGACGATGAAAGAGAATTCAGACTATGTGAGTAAAGAGCCTTGTCTGACCATTCAACTATCTCCCGCTTTAGCGGGACTCGAACCCAGGACCATGCTTTCCGAAAGCGAGTGCCAAACCACAAGTCGTATATCTTAATCTTTTATCGCGCTCTGGAAAAAC
The DNA here is from genome assembly GCF_034508935.2 of Berghia stephanieae. Classification (NCBI taxonomy): domain Eukaryota; kingdom Metazoa; phylum Mollusca; class Gastropoda; order Nudibranchia; family Aeolidiidae; genus Berghia; species Berghia stephanieae. Next base: position 990,888 of record NC_088363.1, on the reverse strand, counting down.
ACGTATTAAGAAATTTGACCAGAAGATTGGTCCTTCAAATATCGATCGATTTAAATGACCCTCCTCAAACCCGGAACCTCAGCGCAGTCTTCAATAAATTAAAAAGAACGAGCTTTTATGTAGCGCAATATCCAATAAACGTGCTCAAAGCGCTTTATAAAGAATCCCTGACCAAAAGCAACACACAATATGTAGAACGAGACATGACGCCTGTTAAGCAATATTAATTTTTTTCGACAAAGACAACGGTGTTAATGGCCAAGTACTCATTTTACACTTGAGTTTGGTGAGAGAATGTCAGTAAACAGCCTTTTCCAAGGACTCAACCATATGTCGCTCGAGGCTCAAACCCAGGAACTCACGACCCGAAAACTGGTGTCATACCACGAGACCGCATGGTGATGTAATGTGCGTTTATGGCTAATGGGCATAAATGTATGACTTTTTCCTTAGAAAATGGTGAAAATCATATGTAAGTATCTAGTACATACATAATACACAAATATAATTGCAATGACATTGTCGTGTGAATGTACAACATAATAGGGGATGAGATTAGCGGAAGAATATCGATAGATAACTAAGGTCGACTCTTTCCTTAGAGAAGTTCATAAGTATATATGTCCATAGCATTGATGATGATGATGATGAAGATGATGATGATGATGATGATGATGATGATGATGATGATGATGATGATGATGATGATGATGATGATGATGATGATGATGATGATGAAAATGATGAGATATGATGATGATGATGGTGATGATGATGATGATGATGATGATGATGATGATGATGATGGTGATGATGATGATGATGATGATGATGATGATGATGATGATGATGATGATGATGATGATGATGATCATCATCATAATGATTATCTTGCTGATGATGATGATGATGATGATGATGATGATGATGATGATGATGATGATGATGATGATTTTTTTTCGATGTCATATGGTTTTTCCTGACACAATACTGTTTTGATGTGACAGTTCACAAATTGAAAGTGGTTTGTTATAGCACAGGCCGAAAGGGGCTGAGCCCAGAATCACGTTAGAAAAGAGCTGCTAAGCGACTTACATTCTGTGTTCAATTTGACTCAAACTGACAAACGTTTGATACACGAAGGCTGTCAGAGAATAAGACTCTTTAAGGAGATCAAGACGATGACGTAACAATTCAATTACTGGGAATGATGGGAGTCTTTCATGGACGCTAGTCTCGTGCTCTCACGTTCTTTGGCAAAAAACAAAGACGTATTTAAAATTTTGGCCAGATAACTCGTCCTTCAAATATCGATCGATTACAATGATCTTCTTCTTCTCAAAAAAATTTGAAACGCGAGACTTCCACGAAGTCTTAGGTTTGAGATATTTTGACAAGATGAGGGATATTTTAATCGATCGATATTTGAAGGACGGGTTTTCTGGCCGAAATATTGAATTCTTCTTTTTTTTTTTTTTCACTATACAGCCGACTGTATGTAGCCCGGTAAACAACGGGAGATAAACCAATCATTTCATTTGCCACCGATAACAATAGGCTAGAGAATTACGTCCCTTGTGTTAAGGATGTGGGGGTGGTTTATTATAATATAGAAACGCTACGTCTTCCTCGTTCTCCTCGCTCCTTACTTATACCGCTTCCTCTGCTTTTTCCTCCTCCTCCATCTCCTCCTCCTCCTCCTCTTCTCTTCTTTTTCTTCTTCTCCTCCTCCTCCTGTCTTCTTCATCTTGTTCTTGTTCTTCGTGTTCACTTTCTTCTTCTTCTTCTTCTTCTTCTTCTTCTTCTTCTTCTTCTTCTTCTTCTTCTTCTTCTTCTTCTTCCCCTCCTCCTCCTCCTCCTCCTCCTCCTCCTCCTCCTCCTCCTCCTCCTCCTCCTCCTCCTTCTTCTTCTTCTCCTCCTCCTCATCCTCCTACTCATCATCCTCCTCCTCTCTTCTTTTTTTTCTTCTCCTTTTTTACCTCTTCCTCCTCCTCCTCATCATCATCCTCCTCCTCTCTTCTTATTCTTTCTTTTTACCTCTTCCTCATCCTCCACCTCCTCCTCCTCCTCCTCCTCCTCCTCCTCCTCCTCCTCCTCCTTTCTGTTCAAAGTGTGTGTTGTGCAATACAAGCGAGGATTCACAGCTTAAAACTCGTACCCTTGAGAAGAAGATAGGAATTAAAATCGTTCTAACTCTCGTGAAACATCTGTGGTGTAACGATAGCACGTCAGACCAGCAATCAAGAGGTCTGAGGTTCAATCCCCAGTTTCTATCTTACTTTGACTGGCACTGTTTCATTTAATAATAATAATAATAATAATAATAATAATAATAATAATAATAATAATAATAATAATAATACTTTATTGCATCCCAAAAAGGAAATTTTTTGTACAGACGTGTTATAATTTACATAATAAGATAAAAATACAATGGAAATAGGATGTATAATATATGAAAAAGGAGTAGCTCCATTACCAGAGCTGCGCTTTATAATATGAATAATTCCAACACTGTAAAATAGTCAAAACTGTCACTATAAATTAAAAATTGAAAAGATTGCAAAACAAATAAATTAATAATTTAATATTTACATTTTTTGAAACTAAAAATGCGAAATAATTGTATAAAATGATTATTGCTTGTTGTTATAAAGCCTAATACTGGACGGCAGAAATGATTTTCGGTGTCTCTCTGTTTTCGTTGAAATAGAGAAAGGGCGACCACTTCTTTCTGACATAATAACTGATGGTCTTAGTGGATGATACTGGTCATTTAATATTTTAGTTATTTTATTTATACAAAATTTCTCGTATAAAAGATCTACATCGTCAACATCATTTATATAGCGTTTAATATATTTTTTAATATTTGAATTTATTTTGTTCCTTTCCACTGCTAAGCAATTGCCTCCCCAAGCTGTTATACAAAATGACAAAACACTTTCGATTACTGCTCTATAAAATAATGTGCTTCTACCTTTTCAGCTCTTTATCTTTGTATCCTCTTCCTTTACTTTCTTTCCCTCCACCCCCTTCTCCTCTTCCCCCCTCCCCTTCCGTCTCCACTTCCTTTGCCTACTCCACCTCATGCACCTACTCCTCCTCCTTCTCCTCCTCCTTCTCCTCTTCCTCCTCTTCCCCACCTGTTCCTTCTCTTCTTCCTTTGTCTCCTCCACCGCCTCTTAAGTTTTCTTCTCCTTCTCCTGCCCCTCCTCTTTCTTGTCCTACTCCTCTTCCTCCACCACCACCACCACCACCACCACCTCCTCCTCCTCCTCCTCCTCCTCCTCCTCCTCCTCCTCCTCCTCCTCCTCCTCCTCCTCCTCCTCATGTTCTTCTTCTTCTTCTTCCTCCTCCACCACCTCCTCCTCCTCCTCCTTTCAGTTCAAATTGTGTGTTGTACGAATAAAGGAGTTAAAATCGCTCCAACTCTTGTGAAACATCGGCGGCGTAATAAGAGCACGTCTGAACAGCAATAAGTAGGTCTGAGGTTCGATCCCCAGTTGATGAAAGCTGATTTTGGTACTCCTCTTCCATTCCTCCTCTCTCCCCTCCCCGCCCTATCCTCCCACTGAAACGGTCAATCCGTCATAGAACTTCTTATTCCATACTCTCAGATTGTATGACCAGACGCTACAGTGCTATACGATGACAGAACGCTTTTGTTCAAAGTGACCAGAGACCCTTTAGTTAACTTCAACTTTTAATTGGAGATTTTATATAGAACACTATCCATTAAAAGTGCTCAAAGCGCTTGACAAAGATCCCAAGCCAACAGCAACATATAGCCATGACGCATGTGAAGCACTGTTACAATTATTTGAAACAGACAACGCTGTCACCGGCAATTTCCTCATTTTACACCTGAGTACCGTGACAAAATTTGAGTTAAGAGTCTTTTCCAAGGAATCAAGTTTGCGCTACCATAATCTATCGAGCCTTGAACCAGAAGCCTATCAGTCGGAAGGCGGGTGTAAAACGACAAGACCACAAAACTACACTTTATAAACTGACAGATTAAGATAACCCCCAACCAAAAAATCAATAAACATGGATGGCAAAAAAAAAAACAATAACAAAGACCTGAGTGATGTCAACTTCGTTTTATCTATAGATAGTATGCAGATGACGTCACTCAGGCCTTTGTTATTGTTTTTGCCATCCGCGTTTGTGAGTTGTTCTCACTAAACTGTATTAACCAGACTATAGATAGTATGCAGATGACGTCACTCAGGCCTTTGTTATTGTTTTTGCCATCCGCGTTTGTGAGTTGTTCTCACGAAACTGTATTAACCAGACTATAAAAGTTCATGGTTACACAGAGTTTGTGTGTAGGTCCGTTATACTTCCGGATGGCAATGTTGTGAACTCCTTGGCCAAGCGCATACTATCTATAAAAGTTCATAGTTACACAGAGTTTGTGTGTTGGTCCGTTATACTTCAGGATGGCAATGTTGTGAACTCCTTGGCCAAGCGCATTCTATCTATAGATAGTATGCGCTTGGCTAAGAAGCTCATAACATTGCCATCCGGAAGTATAACGGACCAACACACAAAACTGTGTGTATCCATGAACGTTTATAGTCAGGTAAATACAGTTCAGTGAGCATTACTCATAAACGCGGATGGCAAAAAACAATAACAAAGACCTGAGTGACGTCATCTTCGAACTATCTATAGATAGTGTGCGCTTGGCTCTACCAGAGTTTGTTTTCACGGGCAGCATAAATTCCGTGCCATCCTCTTTTCTCGAGTGCCGTTCGC
>NC_088363.1:981418-986021 GCF_034508935.2 Berghia stephanieae | reverse complement strand
TTTAAAAAAAATTTAAAAATTCCCATTTATCCTCCCCAAGGGGGAAATTTTCCTTGGGGGTCATTCAAGGGAAAGACTGGAATATTCCGGCGTCAGCAGCAGTGCAGCGCCGCAAAGTGAGTGGAACGAGGTGATTGCTCAAGGCCACACAAAGGGCGGGTAGTCGAACTCGGTACCTTTTGGGTACGAAGCAAAGACCGCACAGCTGAGCCACGCTGCCCCCTTTACTAATAAATAAATAAATCTTCCCAACCGAAGAAACTACTCCAGTGTCGAAACAACCGTATTGGGCGAAATGTATGTAGATTTTGACCCATTATATATATAATATATATATATTTATATAATATATATATATATATATATATATATTATTTTAATATTTACCACAATGTTTGAGACACTTTTCGTACCATATTTGTATCAAACACGATTATATATATTAGCAATGACTATGAAAATTTTTTATTCTCTTTTTGAGGAAAATTTTTGTCTAAAACCAAAGCCCTAACTCCACTTAGTAAAAATGTTTTTGAATTTTGAAAATCCATTCATAAATAAACAAGTTATGCAGTTTCAAAGGTGTCTTTTATTTGGATGACCCGCAAAGAGGAAAAAAAGCCGACAATATGGGACGCTTTTTCGGCATTTTTTTTAGACCTTTGGTTGTATCTTGGGTAATAAGTGGATTAAAAGATTGAAACTTGAAGAGCAAATTAGGATGGTGTTTTGTAAAATACGGGAAAAGTACTCGTCATATTCATATGAAATTTTACAACCAAAAAGAAGAAATGTTCATATATTACCTTGTCAGCGACAAAACCTCCACTCCCGTGTTTTAGAAATATTTTACTCCAAGAGTAAAAATCTATTTATAACGGTCTTCTGGTAATCGCACGAGTTTTGTCGCTTGACATAATCTAAAATGACCTTTTTTCTAACTGTGTGCCAACTTTCAGTCATATTCATCGATAAACAGCGTCGTAATTAATTTTTTTAATAGCATATACGAAACGGCTTCGTCCCATATTTTGACGCGAATTCGGGCACTTCGTGAGCGAAAAAGAGGCCCAAAAGATTTGTGCGGGATAGTCATGCTAATATATATATATATATTATATATATATATATATATATATATATATATATATATATATATATATATACATATATTATATATATATATTAATACATATAAAATATAAATGCATTCACTCACTTAAATGGCCGAAGAATACGGAATTAATATGCCGACTGACGACGGGATGGAGACACAAAAACATGTGTTTCGGCCATTAAAGTGAGTGAATCCATTTATATTTTATATTAGCTCTAGCCAACATTATCGAGCACTCTCGTACAAGTACCCACCAACACTCATAAATATATATTTGCATATGTAAGAAACTTTTCTGACCAAAAGAAAAATTAAATATGTGACCCATCGTCTCAAAACGGTATAAGTCGGAACGAACCATACGTTTAAAAGCAGAATTAATTGTTAAACTTGTCAAAAATATAAATTGTTGGCATTAGCACCTATAATATGGTATCCATTCTCCTCAATAAAACATACAAACTCAACTAAGTCTGATAATTCTGGCTATAAATTCAATTTCAACGTCTTAACCATCCCGACTTCATACCGTTTTGAGGCGAAGGGTCACATATATGTTATGTATTTTATCAGACATCGAGTATAATTTGGCTTATATTGTTTAAAAAAAACAACCAAAAAATTTTTAAAGTGTCTGCGGTGCCATAATAATTTTATCATTATTATTGATAGTATGCGCTTGGCCAAGGAGTTCACAACATTGCCATCCGGAAGTATAACCGACCAACACACAAACTCTGTGTAACCATGAACTTTTATAGTCTGGTTAATACAGTTTTGTGAGAACAACTCACAAACGCGGATGGCCAAAAAAACAATAACAAAGGCCTGAGTGACGTCATCTTCGAACTATCTATAACTTGTCACATAGAGGGTGCTGACATTCGTGGTGGTGAGTACTGGCTACGAATCACGTGACCAGACAAATCCAAGTCTAAGAATAGGTTGTGTATTTTATCATACGCGAGCATAATTTGGCTTATATTGAAAAACAAAACAAAAAAAAAAACAAAAAAAAAAATCAAAACAAACAAAAAAAAACAGCACAAAAAACGAAGCGGACTGCGATGCCATAATGATATCCTTATTATAACTTGTCACATAGTGAGTACTAACATTACGTTGGTGAGTAAAAAAAACACGTGAGACATATATCCCAGTCTTCACTCGGGGTAGATAATTAGTAACACGACCGGGCCAATGGACTTTCATTCACGACTCTCGACTTCGGCCGCCATTGAATTCAAGGTCTCATTGTTTATATGTGACCCACCGTATCAAAGCGGTATTATGTCGGGATCCATTCGGTAAGGGAAATTGAATTCATAGCCGCAAATATCCAACTTGGGTTTAATTTCTGTACGTTATGCTGGAGTATAAAGACTATTTCTTGCATTGCAAAACTTCTAAGCTCCAAGTTCTCATCATTCTATCTCTAAATTCACTTCTTGGGGGTCTGAATCATCCCGACATAATACCGTTTTGAGACGGAGGGTCACATATGTGGACTTTGTGGTATGACACTGGCCTTCGAGATCGGACAGTCCTGGGTTCGAGTCCCATCTGAGCGGCGCTTAGTTGAGTCTCTGAAAAAGGCTCTTACTTCACCGAGGATTCAAGCGAGGATTCACAACGTAAACGCGTACCCCTTGTGAAGTATAGATAGAATGCGCTTGGCCATGGAGTTCACAACATTGCAATCCGGAAGTATAAAGGACCAACACACAAAACCATGTGTAACCATGAACTTTTATAGTCTGGTTGATACAGTTTAGTGAGAACAACTCACAAACGCGGATGGCAAAAACAATAACAAAGGCCTGAGTGACGTCATCTGCATACGATTATAGATAGTTCGAAGATGACGTCACTCAGGCCTTTGTTATTGTTTTTGCCATCCGCGTTTGTGAGTTGTTCTCACTAAACTGTATTAAACCTGACTATAAAAGTTCATGGTTACAGAGAGTTTGTGTGTTGGTCCGTTATACTCCGGATGGCAATGTTGTGAACTCCTTGGCCAAGCGCATTCTATCTATAAAGGTATTAGAATTGTGCAAACTATCGGTGCCTCTGTGGTGTAATGATAGCACGTCTGACCGGTAATCAGAAGGTCTGAGGTTCGATCCCCAGTCGAGGTAAACTGATTGTTTGGCGGGATTTGTTTGGGGGATTTTTTTTCCTTTTTATTTTCTGTCTTGCTTTGTCTGGCACCTTCTATACACACTTGTTCAGATCTTAATTTACACCGGTACCGGCTCTTTAGTATTTATAATTAGATATTATGCGGTTATGTGGTCTAGTCGTATGATACTCGCTTTCGGATAGGAAGTTCCTGGGTTCGAGCCTCGCGCTCGGCGCATAGTTGAGTCCTTAGAAAAGGCCCTTTACTCACTTTCTCTCACCGTACTCAGGTGTAAAATGAGTACCTGGCCGTTAACAGCGTTGTCTTTGTCCGAAAAAAAATTGTAATATTGCCTAACAGGCGGCATGTCGTCGCGTCCTACATGTTAAATGTTGCTGTTGACCAGGGACCCCTTGTAAAGCGCTTTGAGCACATTTATTAGTGGATATTGCTCTATATAAAGCTCATGAAATATGTGATACACACTTCGTCATATCTTTATCGTTTCCCAGTGTGTCACTTTGATCTCCTCATATCACGTGACACTAGCCTGAATCCTCAGGTTCGCAAAAAAAGGTAGGAGGGAAATCAGGATACAACGTTTTTTTTTTATTAAGATTGATTGCTTTTTCGATAAAAAATTGGCTAATTTTTATTTTTTTTGAAATTCTTTTGGCCAAAAAAACTTTTTTTATTAAACACCTGATTAAAAATTAAAAGCCTCAACTTGTCAAACTTGTTCAAATTGACATTTCAAAAAAGACAAGTTTAAGCTTTAGACAAGTTTGAGGGTCGATAAATAGATCGAACATCGAGTGAATTTTATGGAAAAAATTTATTTTAAAAAAAAATAATTTACCCGAATTATTCTCATGGTTTAAAATTAGTATGGGAATGGCAATGATGACAACAAAATTTATCATCAAAAAAAGTAAACAAATCATATTTAAAACAGCGTAAGCACTTCTTTAAAATGACGCATGGAAATTGTAAAAAGGCTTAAACTATGGAACATGGCGGACCCCCGTATAAAAATATTTTCAGGCGGCTAAATGCGTATAGATAAAAAAACCCCCAAAAAATCATCATGTTTGATTTTTAATTTTTGTACAAGGATATAAAAAGTTTAGCCGATGAGAATAAAAAGTAATGATTTTTTTTTTTAGAACCAAAGGGCCCCGCCGTTGCGGGCGGCATGAATCAGTTCTTTTTCTTCTTCTTTTCTTTTCTTCTTCTTTTTTTTTCTTCTTTTTTTTCTTCTTCTTCTTCTTTTCTTCTTTTCTTCTTTTCTTCTTCTTCTTTTCTTCTTCTTCTTTTTTTTTTCTTTTTTCTTCTTCTTCTTCTTCTTTTCTTCTTCTTCTTTT
>NC_088363.1:968199-976318 GCF_034508935.2 Berghia stephanieae | reverse complement strand
CAAAATGTAATATCGCCTAACAGGCGTCATGTCCCGTCTTACATTTTAAGTGTTGCTGTTGGCCAGGGACCCCTTGTAAAGCGCTTTGAGCACGTTTAGTGGATATTGCGCTATATAAAAGCTCTATTCTTTTTTTTTTTGTTAGTATTACTTCCCTCGTAATGACGCACAGTAACTGGGTCTAAACTATCGAAACAATGGCGGACGGCACTATCTCCATCACCGCCCTTATGAAATACTTCTCCGACGAGCATAAAAGTGTATCCAGAGGAGAAAAACATTATAAATCTGATCATGTTTTGACTTTTATACATTCTGATCAAATGACATGTGAGAAAGTTCTAGCCATCATGAAGAATAAAGACTACAGATTTGTTGTATCTCTGTCGTCTATCTGGGATTTAGTAATGTATTTATGTCTTTATGTCATTGTTGTTGGCTGAAGAAGATTTTGAGCCCGAAACGTTGGTGTTTGGTGGTAATTTGTTCTTTTTTAAAGCTGTTATATTCATTTTTGTTTATTACTCATTACGAAGGAAGTGACGTCACAACAGTTGAACCCTATTTACGTGCCACTGTCGGCTGGGATCGTTTGTTATTGTATTATATGATATTTCATATCCTTTAATAAAATTAACCTTTTTGCCTCAATGGGCTTCTTGTTCCGTTGTGGTGCGCATCACCCCCGCCACGTGATAAATTGAGTTATCGATAATAGGAAATGGTGAAACATTCCAACAAGGAAACCGTTTTACGACGTCGATGGCAAGAGGCCCGCGCTAAGTGGCGTGGCGATGGCCGATTGGTTGAAGACCACTGCGCATGAATACAAACGGATCTCTCGTAGTTCGAGTTTCTAGTAGCCGACCCGTTATGGTTTGACGAACGTATTGATGTTTTAATTACGTTAACAACCGACACGACCCGATTTTCGTTCGTGGCCAAAATAATAATAATGACGTGCGGCTATGTGGTCTAGTGGTAAGGCACTCGCTTTCGGATCGGAAGGTCCTGGGTTCGAGTCTCCCTCGCTCGGCGCATAGTTGAGTCCTTGGGAAAGACTCTTTACTCACATTCTCTCACCGTACTCAGATGTAAAATAAGTACCTGTGATGTTTTAATTACGTAAACAACCGACACGACCCTATTATCGTTCGTGGCCAAAATAATAATAATGACTGTGGCTATGTGGTCTAGTGGTAAAACACTCGCTTTCGGATCGGAAGGTCCTGGGTTCGAGCCTGCCTCGCTCGGCGCATAGTTGAGTCCTTGGAAAAAAAATCTCTTTACTCACATTCTCTCACCGTATTCAGGTGTAAAATGAGTACCTGGCCGTTAACAGCGTTGTCTCTGTCCTGATAAAAAAATGCAATATCGCCTAACAGGCGTTATATCTCATTCTATATGTTACGTGTTGCTGTTGGCCAGGGACCCCTTGTAAAGCGCTTTGAGCACATCTAGTGGATATTTCGCTATATAAAAGCTCTTTCTTTTTTATATAACGATAATATAAATTATAACCCTCTTGCGAAGCCATTAAAAGAAAGGAAAGAAACATTTTATAACAGGAGCACAAGTTTAGTAACACCACCATCTTGGCTCAAAGAGAAATCTCTGGTCTTCAGTTGTGCATGCATGCAAAACAGACAAGGAATAACGTGAGTTAGAAAAGTGCCAGAAGACAATAATAGAAATTCTGTGGCGATGGGGATTCGAACCCACGACCCGACTGTTACAGCGCGGCAACTCCGCCTGGCCACGAGAAGGACTCAAAATAGATACTACGTATATGAAACCACTTTATTTTGGAGTGGTGGATGGTGTCGATTGCAGAGCGTCCTTCTTGTGGCTAGGCGGAGTTGCCGTAAAAGTCGGGTCGTTGGTTTGATTCCGCATCGCCGCATAAATTCTATTCTCTTTTGTCTTCTGACAATTTTCTACTCGCTTCATTTCTTGTTATTATCAACATCAGTGCCTGCTTCACTCATATTTCTGAATAAATATTCACGAAAACAGATGCTCGTGGGATCATCACCCTTGTAGTCCTCAACGACATAATACCGTTTTGAAATGCTGGGTCGCAAATGTAAACTCGAAAACTTCTGGTCAACGTGCACATATCTACAGGTCTGATAACTAGACGCAATTATGGGCTCGTTTTAACATTGTTGTGATGGAGAATATTCATTTTCGTTGGGTTGGGATTATTTCTTTTACAACAATGAGCCCATAGCAATTTGGATTATCAGACCTGTAAATAAGTACACGTTGCTTTGGATTGAAAGGTACTGGGTTCGAGCCTCGCTTGGCGCATAGTTGAGTCCTTTGAAAATGCTCTTTACTCTCATTCTCTCGCCGTACTTAAGTGTAAAACGAGTACCTGACCGTTAACAGCGTTGTCTCTGTCGGGGAAAAAAATTTGTAATACCGCCTAACAGGCTTCATGTCTCGTCATACATGTTAAGTGTTGCTGTGGGCTAGGGGCCTTTTGTAAAACTGCTTTGAGCATGTTTAGTGGATATTGCTTTTTATAAAAGCTCAACATTTTTTTTTCTTTTTCTGATAAATCATTAGAGGAAATCGCCTGTGACAAAAGAACTGGAATTACCAGCACATGTCAAGTCCTGTTGCTTTTCGAGCGTATACAAATTCGTTTAGTCTCGAAATGAACAGTGGTTTTTCAATTCTCCTTAACTCCTTTTTCGCCATTTTGAGATATTAAGGATTACTTCCCCTAAAATTTCTCATTCGGTCTATTTTTTAAAATCATGATTAAACTTCAAATTCACACAAATCTAACGACATTCTTGTGGCATTTGATGCTTAAAATAAAATGAACATTTCAATCTATCTCATGGATGGAAAATCTCAAAAAGTAGAAAAATCGACTTAACGAGTTTAGGAAAATCAGCCTTCAAATTACTTTCGATTACTCAGTATCGATGTTTATATTCTCGTATCGTATTTCAATTCACAACGGCGGCATATTCGATTCTATCTAAATGTCAAGTACCCGTCGCTTATTTTGTTGTTTTTGTTTTCCTTTTTAATGTTTCTTTTGTTATTTGTGTTTTTTTTATAATTTGTTTTTGAATTTTTTGTTCTCCTTGGGTTAACAAAAAATTGTTTTGTTTTTGTTGTTTTGAAATTGTTTTATTGTTTTGTTTTTTTTTGGCTGGATTTTGAGATGTCGGTCGTTTTACAATTTGATGCCTTTTTACTTTTCATTAAAGACGATATTGACGTCAATGAGCTCTTTCTTATTGTTCTTAGCCATTTTTTGAGTAGTTCTCACTAAATTTTATCAATCAGGCTATTATACACGTTTAAGGTTACGCATAATTATGTGTGTTGGTACATTAAATCCGGCTTATGGACGTTGTGAATATTTAAACTAAACTTATAACACCAATAAAAACCGCATGACCATTAAGAAGAAAAAATCACATATTAAAAAATTTGGTCAGAAAATTCGTCCTTTAAATATCGATCGATTAAAGAAATCATCCTGGCATAACCTCTCAAACCCGAGTCTCCACAAGTTTTAGTTATTGGCTCTCAAACGGTTTCGTTGAGCCTCAAACGTTCCGTGTTTGGTATTTTTTTCCAAGCTGTTATATTAATTTTTGTTCAATGCTTTTTACAGTCAAACAGCTTCTAGTAGTTCAATGTTCATTTTGAACGACTGATTCCAGACTCATCGACCGGAAGTTTGTATTATATCATGTGATCAAAAAAATGCCCGGAGCTAGAACAATCAAACGCCAAATAAAGTATCGTCAAGTACTTTTGTTATATACTGTTTTTCAATTGACGTTTCGTACAATAAAGATATTTATTTTGAATTCCAGACGAATTGATCAAAATCTCAAAACAATTAATGAAATATAACGAAATGCTCGTGATTAATCATCGATTGAGAAAACGCTGCATGTACACCAAACAATTATAAGGTTTCAAGCTCTTTCAATGCCATCAAAAATCCATAAATCTGATGTTCGGAAAACGTGTAGCTCTCTCTAGGCATGAATCTACTTACGTCAATAGAAATACCTCAGGACATGAAATCTCTTACAAATCTTTGAGAAATTGCTGTGCACTTATTGAGCAAAAATTAGTGAAAATAATATAGACTATAGATAGCATCTGTCACTTTTTAAAAAATTTCTTTCCGGCGTGGTTTTCTCTTTGGCCTCGGGTGTATTCGATACTAAAAATCCATAAGTGTTTAGATTTGATCGTGATTGACAAAGAATCGAATTTTTATTTATTCGATACCAAGGATGTCAAAGACATTGGCCAAGAAATGTACACATCGAGCGATTATTGTTCCGGAACCGGAAATATTGTTGACATTGATATGTATCATCTTGTCTAGATTTGCCCCGAGGTTTGGTCGTGATTGAACCGTTTTCTTGTTTAAATAGTGAAAGTAGTCGTGGCAACACCAGAATAATAAAGTGTAATTGTCTTTTTAATTCCATTCTGCTTTGTCTCGGTCTGCTATTGTTTGATACAAACCTTTCCCGATCTTTATCTTACTAAAACGAAAACAAAACAAAAGACGAAGAATAACAAAAGATAGAAAAAGCCCATTGAAAAATAGAACTAAAACAAAAAGAAAAACAAATTTTTAAAAAAATAATAAAAAGCAGAATAAAACGAAATCAGACCATGTCTTTATATTGAATACTCAAGTATGAAGAAATGATGTGATTTGTTTGTTTCAGGTGTAAAATGAGTACCTGGCTGGTCGTTAACAAGGGTAGGTATCTCTGTCCGAACAAAAAAAGTGTAATATCGCCTAACAGGCGTCAGGGTGTCACACCCTACATGTTAACTCACTCAATCCGGGAGACATTTGCTACCTTTCAAAGTTGTAAAAAAAATGTTTTAAAAATGAGCATGTACATAGATAGTTTTATTCAACTGCAAATAATATGCACACACTAAAAACATTAAAAATAATAATTTAAAAAACAAAAAAAAAAAACAAAAAAATAATTATTTTAAAGAATTTTTTTAATATAGTTTTATTCAACTACCATTAACATGCAAAACTAAAAACATTAGCTTTGATACTACGCCTATAATTTGTCTCAGAAAACTGTAATAAAAAGGCATGGGGTAAAAGTAACCCGGGTCAACTATGGTTATAGTCGGTGTTAGGGTTGAGTGAGTTAAACATTGCTGTTGGCCAGGGACCCCTTGTAAAGCGCTTTGAGCACGTTTAGTGGATATTGCGTTATATAATTTTACACCTGAGTACGGCGAGAGCACGGTGAGAGAATGTGAGTAAAGAGCCTTTCCCAAGGACTCAACTATGCGCAGAGCGAGGCAGGCTTGAACCCAGGGCCTTCCGATCCGGTAGCGCGTGTCTTACCACAAGACCACGAAGGTCCACAAACCTGGGAGTTACGTAAAGTCTTTTTCCTACTTTGGAAAATCCCATGCTTTAAAATTAGGCTAGAAAAGTCGTCCTTCAAGAATCGGTCGATTTAATTGACCCTCATCTTTGAAAAAAAAAACAAACCCTATCAAACCTGGGACTTCGCGAAGTCCCAGGTTTCAGAGGTTTTTATTTTTTTGCCAAGATCGATACTTGAAGGACGAGTTTTCAAGACAAATTGTAAAATATGGATTTTTATAATAGCATCGAAATCAAGGATCGATATTGCTTTTAAGTACAATTCAGTACCTACTCCAACATCGAAGATTATCCCTCCCTCTTTGGATGTTATTTTGAACTCTTCTAACGGTGACGAGAACATTTCTATAATTTGACCTAATTCAAACGGAGTCATTTGTTTGTTCAATTGATCAATATTATGTGAACTAACTATTTTTCTTGCCATTCTGAATATAAAAGGCGTTCTTAGAGTAAGAAGATAATGGTTCCCCTATAGCTCAGTTAGTTGGTAAGCAAAGGGGCCGTATCGGTGAGGTCGAGAGTTTCTTTTTGGACCTCTCTCTCTCTCTCTCTCTCTCTCTCTCTCTCTCTCTCTCTCTCTCTCTCCTGTCCAGTCAGCAGTGCCCAGAGCTTGTGTTTTAATTATTATTATTATTATTATTATTATTATTATTATTATTATTATTATTATTATTATTATTATTATTATTATTATTGGGTAGCTGGTTCTTTGAGATCTGGCGAAAAGGACTATCCGAAGGGTAGCAATACATTACTACTATCCATTTAATGCTATAGATAGTATGAAGTTGACGTCACTCAGGTGTTTGTTAGTGATTTTTGCCATCCACGTTTATGAGTAATTCTCACTAAAAACTGTAGTAACCAGACTTTAAACGTTCAAGATATCCCATTGGTTTTTGTGTTGGTCCGTTATACTTTCGGATGGAAATGTTGTGAGTTTCCTTGCCAAGCGCATACTATCTATATAAAACCGGCTCCATGGATCTGGTCACTCTAAAGGGCTACTTAAAGTCCAGGCGAGATGACTTGGCCGTGCTATAAAATCTTTAAAAATTAACCAGTGGCCATTAGCCAAGTGTGAAATAAATTCCTGATTGCTACAACCCCTGCTTAACAAAAGCCCGTTTCTCTCTGATCTTAATCAGGAAACCACCCCGTAGGCAGTCCCAATCATCAGTAATAAACCCCGAATGTCTCTCTTCTAGCAGTCTCTTCAATATTTAATATTAAGGCAATGGGCCATAGACTTAATAAGGCAATAGAAGTCCAACGACGGATATGAAGACAATGAAATGCCGATGAAATACGTTGGAAGATGGCGTCGGTCGCTTTTATTTTGTATGAGGAGTGAGTTCACCCGTGACACATTAGGGCGAAGCGAGTGAACATTGATCACAAATGAAAAAGAAGACAGGAATCCAAAGGGAGATTCTTCAATTGTTTTTCCGTGAGTTTCGTATAGATAGTATACAGATGACGTCACTCAGGCCTTTGTTATTGTTTTTGCCATCCGCGTTTGTGAGTTGTTCTCACTAAACTGTATTAACCAGACTATAAAAGTTCATGGTTACACAGAGTTTGTGTGTTGGTCCGTCATACTTCCGGATGGCAATGTTGTGAACTCCTTGGCCAAGCGCATTCTATCTATAAACCCCTGAGGGCAATTTCAGATACAGTGTTATTAAGTCTTAATGTATTCAGCGATTACTTCTTAAGGATCGATACTAAACACCGCTAAGAAATGATTATAATTATAATTAAACTTTAACCACGATGAGTGTTAAGTGTTTTGTTGATAGATAAAAAGCATTTTATTATCATTCTAAGGTAATGGAAAAGTATTAAGAGAGAGAGAGAGAGAGAGAGAGAGAGAGAGAGAGAGAGAGGGAGGGAGAAAAGAATATATATATATATATATATATATATATATATATATATATATATATATATATATATATATATGAAACCTCTTTATAGTTCCTCAAGAAAACGACCAGGACGTATACAGTAAGGAAGAAGGAGGAGGGGGAAGAAGAAGAAGAAGAAGAAGAAGAAGAAGAAGAAGAAGAAGAAGAAGAAGAAGAAGAAGAAGAAGAAGAAGAAGATGAAGATGAAGAAGAAGAAGAAGTAAAAGGACGAGGAAGAGGAGGAGGAGGAGGAGGAGGAGGAGGAGGAGGAGGAGAAGAAGAAGAAACGTAGAAGACAAAACAAGGAAAGGCATAAAATGACATAGTTTCCCATCAATTAAAAGCTATTTATAATCAAGGAATGTTGAATCACGCTCCTTATCACGTGATGGTTATTGCGTGTATCCACTGCAGCTGTACTTTGTAAAAACACGTATTAAAAATTCTGACCAGAGAATCCGTCCTTCAACTATACATCGATTGAATTGACATCACCGTGGTAAAATCTCTCAATACTGAGTCTTCAATCACCAAAATTTAGGTTTGGGAGTTTCTTTTGCCAAGATGAGGTTCAATTTTGGATGAGTTTTCTGGCCAAATTTTGTGTTGTTCAGATTACGAAAGTATAAAAGTTAACCTTTGGTCGTAATTGGAAATAAATGATGAGTTTTGCGATATGGACTACACAGGGTTAATCTTTAGTCGAATTTGGAAATAAGGATAATATTAAATCCTCAATATTCCGCGAGCTCATGTTACTGACTATGAGGTGAGAGGG
>NC_088363.1:945190-965190 GCF_034508935.2 Berghia stephanieae | reverse complement strand
CGCCAGGCACATCTTTATTCATGAACAAAATTGGCTTGTGATTGAAACTGAACGCAGGACGAAACTCCACAGCAGGGTCGAACGTCCTCCAAATCAAATTTTGATTGAGGACAGGAGGTTCGTTCGTTTGTTCTGACTTACCCTGGAGAATCGTTTATTTATAATTTTGGCCAGAAAACTCGTCCTTCAATAATCGATCGATTAAAATGACCCTCACCTTGACAAAAAACTCTCAAACCTGGGACTTCGTGAAGTCATCTTTTAAGTCCCAGGTTTGAGAGTTTTTAATTCTTGTTGCCAGGACGGTGGGTCATTTTACTAGATCGATACGTGAAGGATAAGTTTTCTGGCCAAAATTTTAACAATGTGTTTTTCCAGAGTCCGGCCGCAGGCCTAATCAACAATGGATTTATACGAAAAAAAGCGTCTTTTTGTGTGCAAAACTTCAGATGATAAATTCCTCTTTAAGTCAAGATATTTGTGGTGAGAAAGTTGTGTCAGTGCTAAAGATGCGTCTTTCCTTTCTTTTTCATGGCCGTGCTCTTATGCGAACGATACTTGGATTTATGGAGAAACTTTACTTTAATGGGAAATTTTGTTTTAAGGGGAAACTGTGCTTTAAGGGGAAACTTTGCTTTAAGGGGAAACTTTGCTTTAAGGGGAAAATTTGCTTTAAGGGAAAACTGTGCTTTAAGGGGAAAATTTGCTTAAACTTTGCTTTAAGGGGAAACTTTGCTTTAAGGGGAAACTGTGCTTTAATGGGAAAATTTGCTTAAACTTTGCTTTAAGGGGAAATTGTTTTGAAAGAAAATTTTGCTTTAAGGATAAATTTTATTTTAAGGGAAATGTTGCTTTAATGGGAATCATTACTTTGAGGGGAAACTTCATCTAATTTGTTTGGACCAATAGATACTGTCTTATTTTCTGGCAATTTTTCATTTGATAAGAGACCAAATTCAAGGTAAAAAAAAGACTGCAATAAATCTGAGAATACCAAAGTGATCCAAAGCAGCATAAAGCATTTACTTGAAGCAAAAAAACGACGACCCAAAACACCTCCAACCGCCCCTCCCCCCAAAACAATAAATAATCAAACACAACAAAAACAAAAAAAAACAAACAAACAAACCAAAAACAAAAACGAAGACAAAACTAACAAAAAACCCAATCAAAAACCAAAAAAAGATAAACACACACACACAAAACAGAATATCAGCAACAAAAAGACAACAACAAAAGACAAACAAACGAAACAAGACCCCCCCCCCCCGCCCCACCCCTCCCTTCCACCCGCTCCTCCCCCCACAAAGGAAAAAGAAAAAGAAAATAGGAGCTGTTTTGTTTTTTGTTGAAGAACTTAATTGCGACCTCAACATTTTAAGTAAGGCATATTGTCACAGAGGTAATCGAAACACAACTAACTAACTCATATCAAGATAAAAGACACACGATCGAAATGTTCTAACAAGGCATTGAAAATTTAACAATGCTCCAATACAAAAACCATGTCGAACGAAAATCCCCTCTAGACAGCCTGGACAAGGTAAGAAAGAGGACTCCATCAACACCATCACCATTTGAGATACAGGCGGACGATGGGTGTGTTTAACTCCCTCCCTACCAGCCATTTTCAGAATTTTCCCCAAAACTTCACACCCAACTAATACAAAAATAGATTTTTTTATCACCCAAACACAATAGGAGTAAGTTCTTGCGATGCATAATGTCTTTTCCAAAACATGCTCTACAACGCACTGTTCGTTTTCTTTAAATTTTATGATAAAATTGGAATAAGAAAAATGTTGGCTGTATCGTAACGAATGTGACGATTTTCCCATAGTTGGTAAGGAGAGGGTTAACAAGGCTGTAAAAATGAAAGAATAATTGATTTCACACATTTCATTTCAAAACAAATCTATTCTCCAGAGACCTGGTGATTTGAAATTCGCCTGTCGAGTTGTGGGCCTTTTGAAAAAAAATTATTTATGCTGTTTTAAATCATCCCTATAAACAACAGACGTTGTTACTTAGCTACGTTCGTTTTAAAATTGGACAAAGGAAGAAAAAAAAATCAATTCAAATATTTTCTTTTCGCGTCTCTCAAATAAAATGAGTTGTCACGCGTTATATAACAACACTGCGGTACTCTAGAAAAACACATATTTTAAAATTTGGCCAGAAAACTCGTCCTTCAAATATCAACCATTTTAAATGACTCATCTTGGCAAAAAAAATCTCAAACCCGAAACATCGGCGAAGCCCAGTTTCTATTGATGCCTTGCGTTTAGTTAAAATACTCAAAACATCCGCCAGCCGGATTTAACGTACCAACACACAAAACTATGTGTAACATTAATTGTTTATAGTCTGTTTAATACAATTTACCGAGAACCACTTATATAAAAATGGCCTTTAAAAAAAAACCATAACAAAGAGCTGAGTGACGTCAATTTGGTTCCTTCTATTATATGTAGCATCTCTATAAGAATGAATGAAATGAAAATCAAAGGCAGAACGAGTCATTGTGAGTAACTGGATCAATTCAGGCCGTTGATTTGGTCCACGATTTAATCAGGGATGGAGTAATGAACCTGTCAATATTGGGGCTGTCTTCGGAGTCGGTAATCCCTCGACAAACGAAATGTGACAGCAGCTCGTACAAGTGAACAATCGGTCTTAAATATAAACATAAAACACAGCGAAGACAGGGCTTGATAAACTCATAGCCTGACCGTAGCCTTTTTAAACTCATAGCCTGACCGTAGCCTTTGTAAACTCATAGCCTGACCGTAGCCTTTTTAAACTCATAGCCTGACCGTAGCCTTTTTAAGCTCATAGCCTGACCGTAGCCTTTGTAAACTCATAGCCTGACCGTAGCCTTTGTAAACTCATAGCCTGACCGTAGCCTTTTTAAACTCATAGCCTGACCGTAGCCTTTGGAAACTCAAAGATTGAGCGTAGCTTTTGTAAACTCAAAGATTGACCGTAGCCTTTGTAACCGCAAAGATTGACCGTAGCCTTTGTAAACTCAAAGATTGACCGTAGTCTTTGTAAGCTCAAAGATTGACCGTAGTCTTTGTAAAGATTGACCGTAGTCTTTGTAAACTCAAAGATTGACCGTAGTCTTTGTAAACTCAAAGATTGACCGTAGTCTTTGTAAACTCAAAGATTAATCGTAGCCTTTGTAAACTCAAAGATTGACCGTAGCCTTTGTAAACTCAAAGATTGACCGTAGTCTTTGTAAACTCAAAGATTGACCGTAGTCTTTGTAAACTCATGTCCTGACCGTAGCCTTTTTAAACTCATAGCCTGGCCGCAGACTTTGTGATTTCATAACCCGATGGTTGCCTTCGTAAATTCAAAGCCTGACCGGAATTTCATGGGTCTGACCGAAGCCTTCGAACACGCGTAGCCTGACTGTAGCCTTCATAAACACATAGCCTAACTCGTAAACTGTTGGCCTTCCCTAAACTCATAGTCTGACCGTATCCTTTGTAAACTTAAAGATGACTGTAGCCTTCATAAACTCATAACCTGACCGTAACCTTCTTAAACTCATAATTTGCCCGTAGCCTTCATAAACGCATAACCTGATAACTTGATAAACGTAGACATCCTTAAACTCATGTCCTGACCGTAGCCTTTGTAAAATCATAGCCTGGCCGTAGACTTTGTGATTTCATAACCCGATGGTTGCCTTCGTAAATTCAAAACCTGACCGTAAATTCACGGGTCTGACCGTAGCCTTCGAACACGCGTAGCCTGACTGTAGCCTTCATAAACTCATAGTCTGACCGTGGCCGTTGTAAACTTAGGGATGACTGTAGCCTTCATAAACTCATAACATGACTGTAGCCTTCATAAACTCATAACCTGACCGTAGCCTTCATAAACTCATAACCTGATCGTAGCCTTCATAAACGCATAACCTGACCGTAGCCTTCATAACCTTATAGCCTGATCATAGATTTCGTAAAAGCATGAATTGACCCATAGCCTTCGTAAACTCATGAATTGACCATCATAGGCTTCGTAAACTCATGAATTGACCATCATAGGCTTCGTAAACTCATGAATTGACCATCATAGGCTTCGTAAACTCATGAATTGACCATCATAGGCTTCGTAAACTCATGAATTGACCATCATAGGCTTCGTAAACTCATGAATTGACCATCATAGGCTTCGTAAACTCATGAATTGACCATCATAGGCTTCGTAAACTCATGAATTGACCATCATAGGCTTCGTAAACTCATGAACTGACCATCATAGGCTTCGTAAACTCATAGTCTGATAGTTGTAAACCCAAAGCTTGACTGCAAATTTCTTAAGCTCATAGCCTGATCAAAGAATGTGAGTGGTTAAAGAACCTTTTCCAAGGACTCAACTATGAGCCGCTCAGAATGGGACTCGAACCCTGGACCTCCCAATCCGAATCACTAGACCACATAGCTACAATCCAAAAACTTGAGCATTTAGATTTCACGATATCCACTAAAACTGCTCAAGGCGCTTTAAAAGGGGTCCCAAGCCTACATCCACACAACGTGTAGCACGAGACATGACGCTTGTCAGGCGATATTATTTTATGATATTTTATTCCACCCTCAGAGACAAGCCTGTAAACGGTCAGATACTTATTTTATACCTGTGTATGGTGAGAGAATGTAAGTAGAGAACATTTGCCAAGTGCACAAGTATGCGCCGCTTTGAGCGGGACACGAACCCAGGACATTCTGTTCCGTAGGTGTAATTCATACCACAGACCACTAAATCCTAAGTGTTTGAACTCTACGAATGAGGTCAAGGGGCGTGGCAATGTTCCTTTCCTCTACGAATTAATTAAAAATTACCCATGCGAACTCAAAATGTCCGTGTATGGACCATACAAGTGGCGTGGAGCGACGTATACTTATCTGCAGGTCTGATAACCCAATTTGTTATGGGCCCATTGTTGTAATGGAAATACTCTCAAACCAACGAAAAATATAGTCCATTACAGCAATGTTAAACCAGGCCCGTAATTGCGTTCGCTTATCAGACCTTTTAATAAGAGCATCAAGGCTTGGGTCTTATGGAGAGAAATATAAAGTGAGTAAATGTGACTCATATATATATATATATATATATATATATATATATATATATATATATATATATATATATATATATATATATATATAAGGGAACAACACACATCAAACGACGTTTCGGCCTTTGTCCTGCTTTATATATAACACATTTCGTGTTTACTTGAAGAAGGCCAATGTCCGAAACGTCGTTTGATTTGTGTTGTTCCCTTATATATGAGTCAGATTTACTCACTTTATCTTTCTCTCCATCTTATTGACTCATTTAGGCACCTCTAGTTTTTGGGTTTTATCGTGATGTCAAAGAGTGTGTAGGGTAACGTAGTTACCAAGAGCTCTCACTTCTCTTAACCGCAATGCTATTGTCGCGTGCCAGGCGAGACAGCGAGGTGGGTGTGCTCCGCGTGTATCAAGCGCTCTAGGCTTACGGATACAATGAAGAAAATACGAGTAGAAGACGGAAGATGCGTGGCTTCACCAAAAGCGGGAAGTGAGAGCTCTTGGTAACATAACAATCGTGACCTATACGCTCTTTGGTGATGTGTGTTGTATTGCTTATTGTTTTCCTTTCACGTGCTTGAGATAGCGTGGAATAGTCAATGAAGTGTGTAAATCTTATCTACCTCATACACCCATTCACTCGGCCATGCGAGCTTAAATAAATATAAAATTTGTCACATTATCCATTCATGGACTCTTATCGATTATTCTGCAAAAAATGGGGAAAATACATTACAACAATTTGAAATAAACTTAAGTAAAGGTCACGGAAGTGGAGAATGTTTTTTTAGCGTCGCCATCGCTAACTTACAGCCCGACACTAGAACCGTGGCCTTCGTAATTATGGCCTGACACTGACCAAAAATGACGTCAAAATGCTAGTCTTTTGCCACAAAAGAAATCAAATCGTGAGTTGTTTTCAATAGTTCAACCAAATGAAAAAACTTGTTTCCATGAGCTCTACTAACGACAACTCACTAAGCGGTGCAAAAACCAAATAATGACGTCAAACTGCCAGTCCTTTTGGATTTCAGTGTCAGGCTTTAACATAACGATGGCTACGCTAGAACCCACTAGGACTTATAGTTTGACGTCATTTTTTTAGGTTTGTGCAGCGAATAGTGAGTTGTCGTTAGTAGCGCTCAAGGAAACAAGTAATCCCAATGGTTGAACTATTGAATACAACTCACCATTTGTTTTCTTTTATGACCAAAGACGTCTTTTCACGTCTTTTTTTAGTCAGTGTCAGGCTCTCGATAGTATGTGCTTGGCTAAGAAGCTCATAACATTGCCATCCGGAAGTATAACGGATCAACAAACAAAACTGAGTGTAACCATGAACGTTAATAGTCAGTATAGATAAAATGCGCTTGGCCAAGGAGTTCACAACATTGCCATCCGGAAGTATAACGGACCAACACACAAACTCTGTGGAACCATGAACTTTTATAGTCTGGTTAATACAGTTTAGTGAGAACAACTCACAAACGCGGATGGCAAAAACAATAGCAAAAGCCTGAGTGACGTCATCTTCAACCTATCTATCATATAGTTTAGTGAGAATTACTCACAAACGTGGATGGCAAAAACCAAAAACAAAGACCTGAGTGACGTCAACTTCGAACTATTTATAGATAGTATGCAGATGACGTCACTCAGGCCTTTGTTATTGGTTTTTGCCATCCGCGTTTGTGAGTTGTTCTCACTAAACTGTATTAACCTGACTATAAACGTTCATGGTTACACAGAGTATGTGTGTTGGTCCGTTATACTTCCGGATGGCAATGTTGTGAACTCCTTGGCCAAGCGCATTCTATCTATAGGTTAACGATGGCTACGGTTGGAGCGTGGTCTTCGTAAACTCATGGCATGGCACTATTCAACAGTTCAACGAATGAAATCACTTGTTCCCTTGATGATCACTACTAAAGACAATAAGATTCAACAGTCTGTGTCACGTCGCCCCGCAACGAGCATCTTGGTACTAAACAAAGAAAATTGGTACTTTTTATTCTTCATGCGGACTAGAACTTTTTCACATGCCATGTGATCAGAATGTATAAAAGTCAAAACATGATCAGATTTATAATGTTTTTCTCCTCTGGATACACTTTTATGCTCGTCGGAGAAGTATTTCATATGCGCATCCGCCATTGTTCCGACAGTTTAGAACCAGTTACTAAGTTACTATGCGTCATTGAGAGGGATATGACGTCACGACTGTTGAAGCCTATTCAGTAGGCGGTCCACAAACCTAAAATGACTTCAAAATATGGGTCTTAGTGGGTTTTAGTGTCAAGCTATAAGTTAACGATGGCCACGGTTGGAGAGTTAATTTTCGTTCTGCATCGATCGTGACGAAAAATAGGAATCGAAATTCTACACACCTCTATGAGTGTACGTGGTGACCTAAATTTTGACTTTGACGCGTTCGTTGTAGTCGACTAACCGAATCGTTAACTCTGCAATACCGATGTGAGACGGTAGGGCCACAAATGTTAATTTCCACATAGGCTGTGACCAACGTGTACATATATGTAGGTCTGATAACCCAATTACTTATGGGCTTATTGTTGTAATGGCATTTTCAAAGAAATGACGCAAATAATTGTCCATTGCAACAATGTTAAACTAGGCCCATAAGTGGGTTCGGATGTCAGACCTGCATTTATATGTATGTGCGGCTTTGTGGTCTTGTGGTATGACACTCGCTTTCGGATAGGAAGGTCCTGGGTTCGAGCCTCGCTCGGCGCATAGTTGAATCCTTGGAAAAGGCTCTTTAATCAAATTCTCTCACCGTACTCAGGTGTAAAATGAGAACCTGGCCGTTAAGAGCGTTGTCTCTGTCCGAAAAAAATTATAATATCGCCTTACAGGCGTCATGCCATGTCTTGTCCTAAATGTTAAATGTTGCTGTTGGACAAGGACCCCTTATAAAGCGCTTTGAGCACGTTTAGTGGATTCTGCTCTATGTAAAAGCTCATCATTTTTAAGGGCCACAATTGTTAATTTCCTCATAGTCTGTGACCAACGTGTACATATTTGTAGGTCTGATAACCCAATTACTTATGGGCTCATTGTTGTAATGGAATTCTAAAAATAAAATAACGCAAATTATTTTCCATTACAACAATGTTAAACTAGCCCCATTAGTGGGTTCGCTCGGATGTCAGACCTGCATATATGTACACGTCGGCTGTGGACCACGCAATCCCGACACCAGATTCCTGTCGGCTCCAAAATTTGTTTGACAGGAACCAGATTAATTTAAGGCTGATTGAAAAACAATGAAATTGTCAGACTGATCGATTCTTCAGGACATTCTTGTAGTCATTGATCACGTGATCCTCCTATCCACGGGAATTGGATTCAGTAGTGTGATGTCACGCCGCCCGGCAACGGCGGCCATCTCGGTTCTAAACAAAGAAAATTATTACTCTTTATTCCTCAAGCTGATTAGAACTTTTCATATGTCTTGTGATCAGAATGTGTAAAAGTCAAAACATGATCAAATTTGTGGGGTTTTTTCCTCTGGAAACGCTTTTATGCTCGTCGGAGAAATATTTCATACGGGCGTCCGCCATTGTTCCGATAGTTTAGAGCCAATTTTGCTAAGTGACCATGCGTCATGAGGAGGAAGTGACGTTACGACTGTTGAAGAGTATTTTTGTCGTGGAAAAAGTATGGCATACATTGACATAACAACTTTTAAAAGAAATTTAGCCAGAAAACTGATACTGTTACTTTCTAAATGAGGAGATGTACCTACCGCCTCCAACTTGTCGACGTCGGTTAAATGTAGAGCATTTATATAGATAGTATGCGCTTGGCTAAGAAACTCACAACATTGCCATCCGGAACTAAAACGGACCAACACATAAAACTGTGTGTATCCATGAACGTTAATAGTCAGGTTAATACAGTTCAGTGAGCATTACTCATAAACGCGGATGGCAAAAAACGATAACAAAGACCCGTGTGACGTCATCTTCGAACTATCTATAAGGAAATATCCACTAAACGTGTTCAGGGCGCTTTACAAGGGGTCCCTAGCCGACAGCAAATCGTGACATATAGAATGAGACATGACGCCTGCTAGGCGATATTACTTTTCTTTCCGATAGAGACGAAGCTATTTACGGCCGAAACATGATGGCAAAACACGTGCTGTTGTGACATTGTGATCGGTAAATCAAAGGATCAACCCGGCTGTGGACGGTGGAAAATTGCGTCTTTGGAAAACATTCTTTATTCACATTATCTCATCATACTCAGGTGTAAAATGTAGTACTGGTTGGTAAACAGTGTTTTTCTCTGTCGATAAAAATTATGCAATAATGACTTACAGGTTGCGTGTCGTTTCTTACATGTTAGATGTTGCTCTTGGCTTGGGACACATTATAAAGCACCATGAGCACGGATTATGGATATTGCGCTACGTTTAAAATAGAAATTGATGAGCTCCATGGCTAGTAATGTGTTTTTTTTTAAATTTTAAAAACTAATAAAAAAACAATACAAACGAAACCAAACAAAACAAACAAAAACAAACTACCCCAGTCTACCCCCGCCCCCTTCCCCGCCCCCCCCCCCCAAAAGAATACCCCCAAACAAACAAACCAACAGACCAACAAATTAAAAATACAACCAACAAAACCCAACAAACTCCACCCCCCCCCCCCATCCTCCCCCGCGAAAGCAAAGTAACAAACATAATGTTAAAAGCAAAACAAAATCAAAACAAAGAGGGATACAGAGAGATGGCGTCAATAGAATTCCATCTATCCAATTTCCTTTTCTTGTCATAACATATTGTGTAAACAAAAATGCCCGCTACACTAAGCTACAGTGCCACTACTTACTTCATGCTTCTGTCTCTCTCATTGTTCATTCATCCCTCTATACTGACTAGTAGTCCTTCAGAGCCATTCGGCCCACGGAGCGGCGTTTATCCCGGGCTCTATAACGTGAAACGGACAATAGCAATTTCTTGCTACCTTTTGTATGTATAGGACGCTAGTCTAATGCAAACTACCTTCCGCCAGATCTAACAGACCCAGCTCCCCAGAAAAAAAAAATAACGACTGCACCCGGGATCGATCTCGGTCCGTTTGATTGTGAAGCGAGTGCTCTACCAACTGAGCTATCGGGACCCTCTATACTGAAGTACTCTAAAATAAATATAAAAGTAAAAACAAAGGAAAAAAACTACAAAGGGGAAAAAAAACAAAACCAAAAAAAAAAAAAGAAAAACAAAACAAAACAAAACAAATCACAAAATACGTTTTGGCCACAAAAAACTCTTTCAAATATTGACCGATTGAAATGACCGTTATCTTCTCAAAATCTCTCAAACCTGAGAAATGTGTATGTCCATGACTTTACAGAAGTCCCCGGTTTGAAAAGTTTCGAGAAGACGGGGGAAGCTTAAATCGATCGATATTTGAAGGACTAGTTTTCTAGCCTAAATATTAAAAAGGTATTTCATAATACGGCAGGGGGGGGGGGGGTGGGTGGGTGGGGGGGGGGGGGGGTTGGGTTGGGGTGTCCGAGAACAAGCTGGCCAAATTAGGCGACCGGAGATTTCATTCGGAACGATTTGGGAATTTACAGGAAGTTGTAAAGGAGGTCAATCAGACGTGCGTGCGCATGCGCACACGAGAGAATTGAAAAAAAAAATAATGAAAAGAGCGAGGAGTGAGAAATATTGACCTTCGTGACGAAGTGAGTTGTGAGTATTATACAATGACGAATGTTATGTCAGGTGACTCGATGCAAACAAAGCCATTGGTCAAACAGATTGGATGAGTTATATTTAGTAACAATAAACACGAAATCGACGTATTTTCTATGAAAAATCGGATCGTTCTTCTTGCAAACGAACCGAGGTAAAACCTGAATCTAAACTGTTAACAAAAGCAAACATTCTGGTTCTTATTGATGCAAGCCAAATGTCCAGGAAACTGTTGGGAGAAGTAAAAATGAGAAAACGGAACTATTATGGAAACGTTCGGAGACCCAACACCATCCAAAAAAATCAGTTCTAGAAGGAAAATTAGCTGGCAGAAAGGCACGGGGCAAACCAAGGAAGTCCTGGATAGGAAATGTGGAGGCAACAACTGTAGGGAGACGGAACTCCGGTAAGGTAAGGTAATGGCCCTTGAGCGTGTAGAATGGCGTTCCATGACATTCAACCTCTGTTGGGAGACCGAACTCCGGAAAGGTAAGGTCCATTGAGCTGAAGAATGGTGTTCCATGACATTCAACCAGTGTAAGGAGACGGAACTCCAGTAAGGTAAGGTAATGGCCCTTGGGCGTGAAGAATGGCGTTCCATGACATTCAACCTCTGTAGGGAGACGGAACTCTGGTAAGGTAAGGTAATGGCCCTCGGAACCCCGGTAAGGTAAGGTAATGGCCCATTGGGTGTGAAGAATGGCGTTCCATGACATTCAACCTCTGTAGGGAGACGGAATTCTGGTAAGGTAAGGTAATGGCCCTCGGAACTCCAGTAAGGTAAGGTAATGGCCCATTGGGTGTGAAGAATGGCGTTCCATGACATTCAACCTCTGTAGGGAGACGGAACTCCTGTAAGGTAAGATAAAGTGATAATATCCAGACAAGAAACTAAGGAGCTCCATGCGTATGTCAATTGGTAAACGCTGCATTTGAGAATGGATGGTAAGTGTTTTCTTCTAATAAATAAAATAAATAAAACTCCCTTTATTCATCCCATAGGGGAAACTTGTCTCTTGGGTCTATCCACAAATTGAGCTAGGGCGAAGAGGTGACTAGCTCAAGGCCACACAGCGCGGCGGCGGGTGATCGAACTCGGTACCTTTCGGGTACGAAGCAAAGAGCGCACCGCTGAGCCACCACGCTACTCCTTTTAGAAACCAGCATTTTACATCACACTAATCTTCCATATTATCAGATAAAACTCGTGTCACAAAATGTGGGATTCTTGCAATCTTTTGTTTTATAATATTTCTTTTTTTTTTTTGGGGGGGGGGGGGGGGGGATTAAATTGGATTGTCCGATTGTAACACGAACCCTCCAATCAAATCATTTCTGTTCTATACACATCCACACACGCCCTGATTTCTATTCGATTTATCAAATGAAATAAAAACGAATTTCAACGTAATAATAGGAACGAGTAAGAAAAAACAAAGCAACCCCAATTGTAATGCCAGATTTCTTTTGCAAAAAATGCCAAACAAGTTGTAAAAACGCCAAATATTCTTTGAAAATGCTAATCTGTTTTAGGAAACATATTTTCTATTAAAATACGCATAAAGGAAAGAAATCAAGAAAGAAGCCTTTATATTTTCAACACTCAACAACAAAAATTCAACAATGCCTTGTTGGTCTATATATAAAAATAAATAAATTCTGTATCATGTTTTGTGCGTTTGTCGATTAAATGGATGCAGATTGAGTAATATTAAACAAAATGCCAAATACAAGAAATGCTAAAATGTAAAAACAATTCATTTTGCCAAACTGCTTTAAAAAGGCCAAATTTTAAAAATTGTCATTAATAATGCCAAACTGGCAATCCTGCATGTTATTTTCTCTAAAACCAATTACAAAGAGCTGAGCCTGTCCGCGCTTCATCGTTAGATACTGTCACCAAGATATTCCATGAAGGAATATAGATAGTCCATCAAACAAACGTATAATGTCAACAGGAATCACCCATGTTGTCACAGTGAGATGACACCACCCTGACATTCAATCAAATGTTTTGTGTCGACATGAATCACCCTTGTTGTCCAAACTGAGCAACCTTGGGGTTGATTTAATCTTGCCCAAGGAAAAAAAAAACAAAAGTATCTAAAGCAGGGCTCAAATCGTAGCCTTTCTAAACTTCTTCTCTGACCGTAGCCTTCGTTAACTCATGGCCTGAGACCGTAGCCATCGTTAACATATTATAGCCTGACACTAGAGCCCTCTAAGACTGGCATTTTGACGTCATGTATTGGTCAGTGTCAGGCTAAAACTTTGCGATGGCTACGCTGAGATCGTGGCCTTCGTAAAGTTATGGCCTGATACTGACCAAAAAATGAGGTCAAAATTCCAGTCTTTTGCCACAAAAGAAAACAAATCGTAAGTTGTATTCAATAGTTCACCCAATGAAATAACTTGTTTCCATGAGCTCTACTAACGACAACTCACTAAGCGGTGCAAAAACCAAATAATGACGTCAAATGCCAGTCCTTTTGGATTTCAGTGTCAGGCTATATGTTAACGATGGCTACGCATAAACTCTTTCTCTAAACGTGGCCTTCTTTTAACTCATGGCCTAAGACTGACCAACAAATAACGTCAAAAGACAAGTCTTTGGCCACAAAAGAAAACAAATCGTGAGTTGTATTCGATAGGTCAACCAATGGGATCATTTGTACTTGTTTCTTTGACGGCGATTCGCAAACCTAAACATGACGTCAAAAAATGGGTCTTACCAAATAGTGTGTAGGGTAACGTAGTTACCAAGAGCTCTCACTTCTCTTAACCGCAATGCTATTGTCGCGTGCCAGGCGAGACAGCGAGGTGGGTGTGCTCCGCGTGTATCATGCGCGCGAGGCTTACTGATACAATGAAGAAAATACGAGTAGAAGACGGAAGATGCTTGGCTTCACCAAAAGCGGGAAGTGAGAGCTCTTGGTAACATAACAATCGTTACCTACACGCTCTTTGGTCTTAGTGTCAAGCTATAGATAGTGTGCGCTTGGCTAGGAAATTACAACATTGCCATCCGGGAATATAACTCACCAACACACAAAACTACGTGTAACCATGAACGTTTATAGTCTGGTTAATGCAGTTTAGTGAGAATTACTCATAAACATGGATGTCAAAAATCAATAACAAAGACCAGAGTGACGTCATCTTCGTTCTATCTATAAGTTAACAATGGATACGATCTGACACTGACCAATAAAATGACGTCAGGACAAGTCTTTGACCACAAAAGAAAACTATTCGTGATTGTATTCAACAGTTCAACCAATGAGATCACTTGTTTCCTTGGACACTACGAACGACAACTCACTAGGCGGTGCACTAACATTAATAATGACGTAAAAATTCAAGACCTTGAGTCAAGCTAAAGAAGGAAGGGAAATGATGTACGAGACTCAGCTTTTTGTTAATGTTTTCTGACAGCCATTTTAATGATTACTCCTCACTAATTTCTACCAATCAGACTATAGATAGTTTGAAGATGACGTCACTCAGGTCTTTGTTATTCATTTTTGGCATCCGCGTTTATGAGTAATGCTCACTCAACTGTATTAACCCGACTATAAAGGTTCATGGATACACACAGTTTTGTGTGTTGGTCCGTTATACTTCCGGATGGCAATGTTATGAGCTTCTTAGCCAAGCGCATACTATCTATAGATAGTCTGCTCTTGGCTATGAAGCTCATAACATTGTCATCCGGAAGTATAACTGACCGACACACAAAACTCTGTGTAACCTTGAACTTATATAGTCTTGATAATACAGTTAAGGGAGAATTTTATCATAAACGTGGATGGCAAAAATCTATAATAAAGACCCGAGTGATCTATAGATAGAAAGAAGTTGACGTCACTTTGGTCTTTGTTATTGTTTTTTGCCATCCACGTTTATGAGTAATTCTCACTTAACTGTATTATCCAGACCATAACAGTTACACATTGTTTTGTGTGTTGGTACCTTATAGATAGTTCGAAGATGACGTCACTTAGGTCTTTGTTATTGTTTTTGCCATCCGCGTTTATGAGTAGTTCTCACTAAACTGTATTAACCTGACTATAAACATTCATGGATACACACAGTTTTGTGTGTTGGTCCGTTATACTTCCGGATGGCAATGTTATGAGCTTCTTAGCCAGGCGCATACTATCTATAGATAGTATGCAGATGACGTCACTCAGGCCTTTGTTATTGTTTTTGCCATCCGCGTTTGTGAGTTGTTCTCACTAAACTGTATTAACCAGACTATAAAAGTTCATGGTTACACAGAGTTTGTGTGTTGGTCCGTTATACTTCCGGACAGCAATGTTGTGAACTCCTTGGCCAAGCGCATTCTATCCATATCCACCATACGGATATTATGAGTTTAAATAAAAGTAAATTAAACTCATAGCATCAGCTAACGTACAACGCAGGGAGGCACTTACTGTGTCTTCTATCCTCTTCTCTCTGTTTTCCAACATGCTTTCTATCTTTGTCTTGGAATGAGATTACTTGGGTTTGTCCAGGCCCAGGCCGGATACCCTTGCCGGGAGGGAAACAGTCATGAAATTGGTTGGAATTTTGGGAGATGATATGTAAGGCACTGTATTGTTTTGTTTTCATATTATTATATATGATTTGTAAACATTTGAGTGTATCCCTCTTAGTTGGGACCTGTCCTTGTGTCTGGATGAGACTTTTAGGTGATCTCATACAAAGTACTTTGATGGTGTGCTCTTGGAATCTACATCTGTTTCCTATTTGAACCAATTCCCCTTTGTCTTACCATTTCTTGGGTGCTTTAATTTCAATTCTATAACTTTTTACTTTCCCATTTCTTCCTTTTTACAGGCGCTGATATGACCTTAATGTGATACAAGCGCTGTAAAACCCTCAAAAACTAAAGCAAACTAACGTACAAGATTCAAGAATTTTGTGCGTGAGTACAGTATATCCGGTTGGCGAATACTTTGGGTATTTTAACAGTGCTCATAGCACAAACAAGTTAACGAAGGATACTCTCAAAACTGGGACTTTCCGGGTCACGGTGCAATGCTTCAACCACTCTGCTACCTCCCCCCCCCCCCCCCCCCCCCCCCCCCCCCCACCTCCCCCCCCCACCTCGATAAGAATAAACCCGGAAGAAAATGATGATATCAAATTATTATGAATGGAATGATCTCAATAGATTTTAATTGCTGGGACGGGAGGACACAGAACACAGTGATAACACAAAGCTGGTTTTAATGAGCCATTCCAAGACAAGGGAGAGCACTGCCGTACTTTGGAAAAACCCATATTTTAAATTTTGGCCAGAAAACTCGTCCTTTAAATATCGATCGATTTAAATGACCCTCATCTTGGAAAACAAAAAAATCTCAAAACCGGGACCTCGCGAAGTCCCTGGTTTGAGAAGTTGTTTTTTTTATTTTGCCAAATAAGGGTCATTTAAATCGATCGATATTTGAAGGACGAGTTTTCTGGCCAAATTCTAAAACATGGGTTTTTCCAGATTATGGCAGTGCAGCGATTGTGATGATGGACGGACGCAAGTAATTAGAATTTTAACCA
The DNA here is from genome assembly GCF_034508935.2 of Berghia stephanieae. NCBI lineage: Eukaryota > Metazoa > Mollusca > Gastropoda > Nudibranchia > Aeolidiidae > Berghia > Berghia stephanieae. Next base: position 948,798 of record NC_088363.1, on the reverse strand, counting down.
GCCAACTGCCGTAAATTTAGGAAAAAACGCGTATTTATAAATTTGGCCAGAAAACTCGTCCTTTAAATATCGATCGATTTAAATGACCCTCATCTTGGCAACAACAAAAAAAACCCCCGCTCAAATCTTGTACTTAAATGAAGACTTCTCGAGGTCCCAGGTTTGAGAAGTTTTTGACAAAATGAGGATCATTTGAAGGACGCGTTTTCTGGCCAAATTTGTTAAAAAAACGTGTTTTTCTAAAGGACGGCAGTTAAATGGTTACAGAAAATCGGACAGGCCATTTAATAAAGGATCGATTTAGAAGTGATTGTAAAGGGCGTTGTACAGGACAAACCAAATAAATATCAAACATCTCGAAGCTTCTATCTGATTGTTTAGGGCGTTTTCAGTGTCTTTACGTGCCATTAGTGCTCTCGTGGAGACGCAGTTTATACCGGTTTCTATATCGTGAAACTGATGATAGCAATTACTTGGTACCCTTTGGATCAGACGCTCTAGAGTCTATCGCAAAGTACTTTCCGCCAGATCTAATAGAATAACAAAGAAAGATTTGTTTCATCACAAATACTCACGATCCGACATTGAAGTTATAGCTAGAACTTAAAGATTTTTAAACTGTTAAAAAGTGAGAGAGAGAAAGAGAGACAGATTAAGGGAGAAAGAAAGAGAGAGAAAGAGAAGAGAGAGAGAGAGAGAGAGAGAGAGAGAGAGAGGGAGAGAGGGAGGAAGAGGAAGCAAGCGAGAAAGAGGGAGGAAGAGAAAGAAATAAAGAAAGTGAGAGAATGAGAGAGAACAAGATAGAAAGAGAAAGAAAGAGAGAGAAAGAGAGAGAAAGAGAAACAAACAGAGAGAGAGAGAAAATAAAGACAGAGAGATGGAGAGAGAAAAATTAAGAAAGAAAGAAAGAGAGAGAGAGAGAGAGAGAGAGAGAGAGAGAGAGAGAGAGAGAGAGAGAGAGAGAGAGAGAGAGAGAGAGAGAGTTATTTCTTAAATTCCAAAATAAAAACTTAATTTCTTAAGCCTGATCATTGTGACTTGAACTCTCTCCTCGCCGACCATTTTCCGGATTTTCCCGAAACATCATACCGACCAACATAAGAATGTGTTCTTCAAACAAAAAGAAATAAGCACATGCTAAGCATATAACTTTGTTCCGAAAAAGAAAATAAGCCCCACAACAAAGCAGTAAGTTTTCATAACTATAATGCGCTTGGCTACGAAGCTCATAACATTGCCTTCCGGAGGTAAAGAGGACCAACACACAAAACTATGTATAACCTTGCGCGTTTATAGATAGTTCGAAGATGACGTCACTCAGGTCTTTGTTATTGTTTTTTTGCCATCCGCGTTTATGAGTAATGCTCACTGAACTGTATTAACCCGACTATAAACGTTCATGGATACACACAGTTTTGTGTGTGGGTCCGTTATACTTCCGGATGGCAATGTTATGAGCTGCTTAGCCAAGCGCATACTATCTATAGCAAGGTGATTTCTTCAATGTTTGTGATGCGTAGAAGAATGAATGGACATCTCACCAAAACAACTAGACACAACCAAATTCACGCATTAAAAAAAAACCCCACTCAAAAACACTAAAACACCAATCTACAAATTCAAACATCTTGAAATATTCATTAGCACCCCGCACCATCAAAGACTGGAACGCTGTACCCGAATCATGTGTGAACACAACAGATTTAGAAACACATTCAAGCGAAGATGTTCAAAATTCTTCGGCCGAAACACCGTCAATGGCCGCCACGTTCAACAACTCTCTCCGCCCTCGAATACAAATACTCAGAATAGGCTTCAACAGTCGTGACGACATTTCCCTTGTAATGACGCATAGTAACTTTGTAACTGGTTCTAATCTATCAGAACAATTACGGACGCCCTTATGAAATACTTCTCCGACGAGCATAAAAGTGTATCCAGAGAAGAAGAACATCATAAATCTGATCATGTTTTGACTTTTATATATTCTGATCAAATGACATGTGAAAAGGTTCTAGCCTGCACGAAGAATAAAAAGTACCGATTTTCTTTGTTTAGAACAAGTTGCTCGTTGCTGGGCGGACGTGGCATCATACTGTTGAATCCTATAGATAGAATGCCCTTGGCCAAGGAGTTCACAACATTGCCATCCGGAAGTATAACGGACCAACACACAAACTCTGTGTAACCATGAACTTTTATAGTCTGGTTAATACAGTTTAGTGAGAACAACTCACAAACGCGGATGGCAAAAACAATAACAAAGGCCTGAGTGACGTCATCTGCATACTATCTATAGACCCCTAGATAACCACACCTCTCTGATAGTCGTCATAATGTAAACAATGACAATGATTGGTATACACAGCAAACAATACGGTTTTACTATCGATGGTATGTATCTAAATAAAATACACACTGTTCTATCGCTTGATCAATAGAACTTAACCGTTTTTTAAATGATCCAGAAAATCGTGTGATAACTAGTCACCCATCTGGCGGTATATAAATAATAACACTATAGATAGTATGCAGATGACGTCACTCAGGCCTTTGTTATTGTTTTTGCCATCCGCGTTTGTGAGTTGTTCTCACTAAACTGTATTAACAAGAATTTAAAAGTTCATGGTCACACAGAGTTTGTGTGTTGGTCCGTTATACTTCCGGATGGCAATGTTGTGAACTCCTTGGCCAAGCGCATTCTATCTATAGAGCGAGACGAGAGAGAGAGAGAGAGAGAGAGAGAGAGAGAGAGAGAGAGAGAGAGAGAGAGAGAGAGAGAGAGAGAGGTCGATTTTATTCACGTTATTGTTTATAAACAACCCACTATGTTTGTCCGAGCTGATGTGAAGATGTGTCACAAATTCCATGTTGTGATTGGTCAAAATCTACTGGTTAATTGGATTCAATAGTCTGATGTCACGTCCGCCCAGCCACGAGCAGCTTGGTTCTTAACAAAGAAAATCGGTACTTTTTATTTTTCATGCTGGCTAGAACTTTTTCACATACCATGTGATCAGAATATATAAACGTAAAAATATGATCAGATTTTTAATGTTTTTCTCCTCTGGATACACGTTCATGCTAGTCGGAGAAGTATTTCATAAATGAGGTGATGGAGATAATGGCATCCGACATTGTTCCGATAGTTTAGAACCAGTCACTATGCGTCATTACGAAGGAAGTGACGTCATAATTGTAGAACCCAATATGACAAACAGTTTTACGTCTGGTCGCAAACAAAATTCGAAAGGTTAACGAGCTTCATTAGAAACGACGTGAATTATTCCTATCGCATTCTAGTTCTGAATTATAAATAAATCGGGGTTAGAGGAAGTCTACAATGTCACATTCTGAAAAAAAAACACGTTTTAAAAAATTAAATTTAGCCAGAAAACTCGTACGAGCAAATAATAAAAATGACCACCATCAGGCTAAAAATTCTCCATCCTCGTATGTTCTTGACGACTCTTTTTCTAGAAGTCCCAGGTTTTAGAGTGTTTGTTAAAGTGAGGGTCATGTTAATCGGTCGATGTTTAAAAGGTGAGATTTTTGGCAAAAATGATTGAAATGTCTTCTTTATTTTCAGATCACGAAAGGAGCGATTA
>NC_088363.1:935190-940190 GCF_034508935.2 Berghia stephanieae | reverse complement strand
CAACAGTCGTAACGTCACTTCCCTCGTAACTTAGTAACTGGCTCTAAACTATCGGATAATGGCGGGCGCCCTTATGAAATATTTCTCCGACGAGCATAAAAGCGTATCCAGAGGGGAAAAAAATCATAAATCTGATCATGTTTTGACTTTTACACATTCTGATCACAAGACATATGAAAAGTTCTAGCCAGCATGAAGAATAAAAAGTACCGATTTTCTTTGTTTAGAACCACGATGGCTGCCGTTGCTGGGCAATGTGACATCAGACTATTGAATCCAATTCACTCTGGATCGATTCTCATTCTTTTGCGTGGGAAGCGAGTGCGTTACCAATTGAGATATCGGAATGCTCTTAGTTACTATCAGTATTAACTATCTATCTATCTTTCTATTTATCTATCCTATCAATTAATCTCACTTCCTCTCTCTCCCCTTTTATCTCTCCCTTTCAACTTACTTCCCGTGTCCAACTCTCTTTTCATCTCTCTCTCTCTCTCTCTCTCTCTCTCTTTTCATCTCTCTCTCTCTCTCTCTCTCTTTTCATCTCTCTCTCTCTCTCTCTCTCTTTTCATCTCTCTCTCTCTCTCTCTCTCTCTCTTTTCATCTCTCTCTCTCTCTCTCTTTTCATCTCTCTCTCTCCTCTCTCTCTCTCTCTCTCTTTTCATCTCTCTTTCATCTCTCTCTCTCTCTCTCTCTCTTTTCATCTCGCTCTCTCACTAACTCTCTTTTCTTCTTTCTCTCTCTCTCTCTCTCTCTCTCTCTCTCTCTCTCTTTTCATCTCTCTCTCTCTCTTTTCATCTCTCTCTCTCTCTCTCTCTCTCTCTCTCTCTCTCTCTCTCTCTCTCTCTCTCTCTCTCTTTTCATCTCTCTCTCTCTCTCTCTCTCTTTTCATCTCTCTCTCTCTCTCTTCTTTCTCTCTCTCTCTCTCCTCTCTCTCTCTCTCTCTCTCTTCTCTCTCTCTCTCTCTCTCTCTTCATCTCTCTCTCTCTCTCTCTCTCTCTCTCTCTCATATATATATATATATATATATATTATATATATATATATATATTATATATTTTTCTCCCAAACTATCCTACCATTTCCCCCATTTTTTATACCCTTAATTTCATTCCCTCATTCATTCATTCATCCATCCATTCATTCATTTGTTCATTCATTCATCCAGTTTCTTCCTCCTTCCTCATTACCTCACAAAGTATCAATCATCAGTGAATGACGTTAGTCAATTACTGATTATCTCCCCTTACATTCCCACGCCTCTTGTAGAAATATCCATCTTCACGTTCACAATAGGATGATTACAGATGACGTCACGTAAGTCTTTATTATTGTTTATAGACCGCCATTCGGGTGTTTAGTTCACTAAATTAATTCTCTTTGTCATTCTGTCAACTGTAAAGGTTGCGCATAATTTTGCCTGATGGTGCGATTGATTTGGCTGGCAAAACAGGTGGCTATTTTTACTTAAACGCATATCTTTAATAGCTCTAAAATACGAGGTCCATATTGATTTTGGTTTCTTTCTTTAACGATATCTTCTGACGTCACATGTCATCATGACCATAAGAGCGCTTCCATTGTGCGGCTATGTGGTCTAGTGGGATGACACTCGCCTTCGGATTGGAAGGGCCTTGGTTCGAGTCCCGATGGAATTATAGTTGAGTCTTTGAAAAAGACTCTTTGCTCACATTCTTTCACCGTATTCATGTGTAAAATGAGTACCTGGCCGTTAACAGCGTGTTTAGAACCAAGCTGCTCGTTGCTGGGCGGAAGTGACATCAGACTATTTAATCCTATTAGATCACGTTATATCCATAGAACTTCATTTCCGATATCATTATTTCAGCTGGATTTTAACATTGGATGCGATGATAATGAATCATTTTTCAGGGATTGTTCAATAGTGTTCGACATTATCCTATTTTCCCAAAAGGATTCAATAGTCTGATGTCTCGTCCGCCCAGCAACCACCAGTTTGGTTCTAAACAAAGAAAATCAGTACTTTTTATTCTTCATGCTGGCTAGATCTTTTTAGATATGTCATGTGATCACAATGTATAAAAGTCAAAACATGATTAGATTCATAATGTTTTTCTCCTCTGGATACACTGTCATGTAGATGTATTTCATAAGGGCGTCCGCCATTGTTCTGATAGTTTAGAACCACTTACCAAGTTACTATGCGTCATTACGAGGGAAGTGACGTCACGGCTGTTGAAGCCTATCACCTTCAATTTTTTGTTTCAATATCAATGCACTTTTTTGTGTCTTTGGATGTCCTCGAATAGGGTCAATCTATATAATCTTTCCATGAGCTAGAGGCATTGGTCACATTGCAAAATTTGCTCAAAATAATCTACGTAATAAAAAAAAGTGATCACAGTTTTCGAAATAGATGGAACGAAATTCACGTCGCTCTTTGTAATTATTTTAGGCAGTCATTTTAATGAATAGTTCTCACTATATTTTATCGCTCAGAATAAAACCTATCGATAGAACGAAGTTGACGCCACTCAGGTCTTTATTAATGTTTTTTTTTTGCCACCCGCGTTTATGAGTAATTCTCACTAAAATGTATTAACCAGACTATAAGCGTTCATGATTATACACAATTTTGTGTGTTGGTCCGTTATACTTCCGGATGGTAATGTTGTGAGCTTCTTAGCCAAGCGCATTCTATCTATAGATAGTATGCGCTTGGCTAAGAAGTTCAACACATTGCCATCCGGAAGTATAAGCGGCCTATACACAAAATTGTGTATAATCCTGAACGTTTATAGTCTGGTTAATACATTTTAGTGAGAATTACTCATAAACGCGGGTGGCAAAAAACAATAACAAATACCTGAGTGGCGTCAACTTCGTTCTATCTATATCGTACCCATTACGGATATGTTTTTAAACAGATTTTTCCCTTCATTGAAATGTCAAATGATTTTGTTCTCTGATTAAAACAATTTCTCTGTAAGAATTTTATCGATTGATTGAAGAATGCACATTTTCTTTCGGATTGATCTCAGTCTTTGAAATGTTTTAATCGATAAATTGATTTTACGATTATCAACATTTAATAATCGATATGTAGATGTGGTTCAGTATTTATGAATGTGATATAATTTCAAATGAACGATTTTAATAATTATTACTTATATAGAGCAGTAAAATTAGGTGCCCCAAACGTAAACAAAGGTCTAGAAGCACATGGCAAACCACATGTTCCTGTCTTGACAGCTCACGTTCCAATGTAAATTATAGAAAAAAATAACCTTTAAAATTTGGCTGTTAGGTGGCAAAAGAAACACATATTCCTAAATACTCGATCATGCATCAAATAATGTCTAGATATGGATATTTTATGGAACAAAAGGTAAAATTTATCAAAAGTTACAGTCTATTTTTAGACCAGAGCAAATTATTGCGCTGGTGTGAACAAGACGAGAATTATTCGGAGGCTGGTTTTCAGAATAATTTAGCCTTATATTATTATTTCTGCAACTGTTAGATTTTATGTAAACATATTTTCAATACTGAAAGTGTATTGCCTACAACTCAAACTACAAAATTGGGAGACCTATATTGTGCGTAAATTTTTCCGGTCCCTAACGGAAATCACTAGCAACTTGTTATTGTTTACGTTTGGGGCACCTAATTTTACTGCTCTATAGATATGATCTTCTTTCCTTTTACTAATGATTTCTCTTTTCATAATGCACGCCAACTTTCTCATTGATCCGGCGTTTTTGAAAGATTTGTATCGATACATGATTATACGATTATCAAAATTAAATAATCGATAATTAAATGTGTGGCAGCATTTCAATGACCGATTTTTATAATTTAAAAAAATCAAAATAGATCTTCCTTCCGCTCACACTGTTTATGCTATACGTTTAGGTGATATACTCGAAACATCCGACAGCCAAATTAAGAATAACAACAGACAAAGCTATGTGTACCCTTTGACATTTATAGTATGAATGATATGATTTAGTAAGAACAAATCTCGAACAGGCTGTCAACTTCATGACTTACAAAGACGGTCTATAGATGGAATTAAATTGACGTCACTCTGCTTTATGTTATTGTTTTTAGCCATCCGTTTTAACGCGTAGTTCTCACTAAATTCTATCAATCAGACTGTTTAGATAGTTCGAAGATGACGTCACTCAGGTCTTTGTTATTGTTATTTGCCATCCGCGTTTATGAGTAATGCTCACTGAACTGTATTAACCCGACTATAAACGTTCATGGTTACACACAGTTTTGTGTGTTGGTCCGTTATACTTCCGGATGGCAATGTTATGAGCTTCTCAGCCAAGCGCATACTATCTATAGATAGAATGAAGTTGGCGACACTCAGGCCTTTGTTATTATTATATCTATTTTTTTTTTTTTGCCATTCGCCTTTATGAGTAATTCTCACTAAACTGTATTAACCAGACTATAAACGTTTAAGGTTACACATAGTCCTGTGTGTTGGTACGTTTTACTTCCGGGTGGCAACGTTGTGAGCTTCTTAGTCAAGCGCATACTGTCTATCAGTTAACGATGAATACGTCTCGTCACGCAAAGTCAGAATACGATTCAATAGTCTGATGTCACGCCGCCCGGCAACGGCGGCCATCTTGGTTCTAAACAAAAAAAATCATTACTTTTTATTTTTCATGCTGGCTAGAACTTTTCATATGCCTTGTGATCAGAATGTGTAAAAGTCAAAACATGATCAAATTTATGGGTTTTTTTTTTTTCCCCTCTGGATACCCTTTATACTCGCCGGAGAAATATTTCATACGGGCGTCCGCCATTGTTCCGATAGTTTAAAGCCAGTGTTACTAAGTTACCATGCGTCATTAGGAAGGAAGTGACGTTACGACTGTTGAAGAGTATTACTGCTATGCGATTAAATAATCCAAAAATTGGGACTTCAAGGAAAACCTTCCGGAAATCCCAGGTTTTAGAGATTTTGGCAAGATTAGGGTCAAATTCAATTGATCGAT
>NC_088363.1:920190-925190 GCF_034508935.2 Berghia stephanieae | reverse complement strand
CTCGAAGAAATAAATAATAACGTGAAGTTGAATGTAAGCATCAATTTCGTTACAAAAACAGATCAAATGAACGTTTCGGGTTTCCCCTTTATCAACAAAACAGGATCAATGAAACACTACAGATGAATGAGATGATGTGGTAGTGGTGTTTCATTCATCCTATTTTGTTGATAAAGGGGAAACCCGAAACGTTCATTTGATCTGTTTTTGTCATTAAATTGAAGCTTACATTCAACTTCAGGTTATTATTTATTAAAGTAATAGTGTGTCTTTAGCCTGATTTTGAACGCCTCCAAGGATTCTGAGTTTCTTATCTCAAAAGTCATAATGAACGAGTGCGGCTATGTGGTCTAGTTGTATGACACTCGCTTTCGGATCGGAAGGTCCTGGGTTCGAGCCTGCCTCGCTCGGCGCATAGTTGAGTCCTTGGAAAAGGCTCTTTGCTCATATTCTCTCATCGTACTCAGGTGTAAAATGAGTACCCGGTCGTTAACAGCGTTGTCTCTGTCGGAATAAAAAAATATTGTAATATCGCCTAACAGGCGTAATGTCTCGTTCTATATGTTACGTGTTGCTGTTGGTCAGGGACTCCTTGTAAAGCGCTTTGAGCACGTTTAGTGGATATTACGCTATATAAAAGCTCAAGTTTAACGTTTTATAACGAACGAACGAATGAATGAATGAATGAATGTTATCACCACCATCGTTTCATCTGTCATTTCTCTTTAGTGTCTTATTAAAAAAACGAGCTTTATATAGCGCAATATCCACTAAATGTGCTCAAAGCGCTTTACAAGGGGTCCCAGATCAACAGCAACATTTAACATGTAGGACGGAACATAACGCCTGTTAGGCGATATTACATTTTATCGGACAAAGACAGCGCTATTAACGGCCAGGTACTCATTTTACACCTGAATACGGTGAGAGAAAGTGAGTAAAGAGCCGCTTCCAAGGACTCAACTATGCTCCGAGCGTGAGGCTCGAACTAAGGACCTTCCGATTCGAAAGCGAATGTCATACCACTAGACCACATAACTTTTATATAACGCAGCATCCTCTAATCGTGTTCAAAGCGGTTTACAAAGGGTCCCAGACCAACAGCAACACGAACAGTAACATGTAGGACGAGACATAACGTCTGTTAAGCGATATTACATTTTTTTTTCTCCTACACAGACAACACTATTAACGGTGAGTTACTCCTTTTACACATGAGTACGGTGAGATAATGTGAGTAAAGAGCTTTTTCCAAGGACTCAACTTATCACCGATCGATGCTCGAACCCAGGACCTTAGATCCGAAAGCGTATGTCATACCAACAGACCACATAGCCGCACTATTAACTATTATTATTAGCATTATTATTAACCATAATAATAATAATAATAATAATAATAATAATAATAATAATAATAATAATAATAATAATAATAATATATAATAATAATAATAATAATAATAATAATAATAATAATAATAATAATAATAATAATAATAATAATAATAATAATAATAATAATAATAATAATAATAATAATAATAATAATAATAATAATAATAATAATAATAATAATAATAATAATAATAATAATAATAATAATATATTAATAATAACAACAACAACAACAAAATAATAATAATAAAATAATAATAATAATAATAATAATAATAATAATAATAATAATAATAATAATAATAATAAGTTACTTATATAGCGCTCAACTTCCACATAAGTGCTCAGCGGTGCTTTGCAATGTTCATTGTCATTCAAACATTCATGTGAGTAAAGAGCCTTTTCAAAGAACTCAACTATGCGCCGCTCAAAGCGGGGCTCGAACCCAGGAGCTTCCGACTAAAATACGAAGGAATGAATGATTGAATATTAACACCGCTATGGCCCCGTCTTTCTGTCGTCTTTAGTGTGTGCAGCTATGTTGTCTAGTGGTATGACACTCGCTTTGGTATCGGAAGGTCCTGGGTTCGAGCCTGCCTCGCTCGGCGCATAGTTGAATCCTTGGAAAAGGCTCTTTACTCACATTATTTCACCGTACTCAGTTGTAAAATGAGTACCTGGTCGTTAACACCGTTGTCTCTGTCGGAAAAAAAAATGTACTATCGCCCAACAGGCGTCATGTCTCGTTCTATATGCTTCGTGTTGCTGTTGGTCAGGGACCCGTTGTAAAACGCTTTGAGCACGTCTAGTGGATATTGCGCTATATATATATATATATATATATATATATATATATATATATATATATATAAATTATTTTAAATCTCAAGTTTAGTTTCTCAATCATCGTGTATTGCTGACAAAGGGGAAACCCGAAACGTCCACACCGTCTGTATTCATACATTAAACAGAACCTCCTGAGTACCTGTCCTTAACAGCGTTGTCTCTGTCGGAAAAAAAAATTGTAATATCGCCTAACAGGCGTCATGTCTCGTTCTACATGTTACATGTTGCTGTTGGTCAGGGACCCGTTGTAAAGCGCTTTGAGAACATGTAGTGGATTTTGCGCTATATAAAAGTTGGGAGTTTGATATTCATTCCTCCCAATAAAACATCCAAACTCAACACAAGTATGATATTTATGGCAATGCATTCATACAAATATTAAATAAATGAAATAATAAATGCCCTTTATTCATCCTCAAGGGGAAATGTGTCTTTAGAGGTTTTTTTTTCCAAGAGAAGACTGGAATAACCCAGGCGTAAGGCACAGTGAAGCGCCGCAAAGTGAACTAGGGCGAGGTGGCTTGTTCAAGGTCACACAACGAGGCAGGGAGTCGAACCGTGGCCTTCGTAAAGTTATGGCCTGATACCGTGGCCTTCGTAAAGTTATGGCCTGATACCGTGGCCTTCGTAAAGTTATGGCCTGATACCGTGGCCTTCGTAAAGTTATGGCCTGATACCGTGGCCTTCGTAAAGTTATGGCCTGATACCGTGGCCTTCGTAAAGTTATGGCCTGATACCGTGGCCTTCGTAAAGTTATGGCCTGATACCGTGGCCTTCGTAAAGTTATGGCGTGATACTGACCAAAAAAAATGACGTGAAAATGCCAGTCTTTTGCCATAAAAGAAAACAAATCGTGAGTTGTATTCAATAGTTCAACCAATGGAATAACTTGTTTCCATGAGCTCTACTAACGACAACTCACTAAGCGGTGCAAAAACCAAATAATGACGTCAAACTGCCAGTCCTTTTGGATTTCAGTATCAGGCTATAGATAGTATGCAGATGACGTCACTCAGGCCTTTGTTATTATTTTTGCCATCCGCGTTTGTGAGTTGTTCTCACTAAACTGTATTAACCAGACTATAAAAGTTCATGGTTACACAGACTTTGTGTGTTGGTCCGTTATACTTCCGGATGGCAATGTTGTGAACTCCTGGCCAAGCGCATTCTATCTATAGATAGTTCGAAGATGACGTCACACAGGTCTTTGTTATTGTTTTTTGCCATCCGCGTTTATGAGTAATGCTCACTGAACTGTATTAACCTGACTATAAAAGTTCATGGATACACAGTTTTATGTGTTGGTCCGTTATACTTCCGGATGGCAATGTCATGAGCTTCTTCGCCAAGCGCATACTATCTTGCCATCCGGAAGTATAACGGACCAACACGCAAAGCTGTGTGTATCCATAAACGTTTATAATCTGGTTAATACAGTTCAGTGAGAATCGCTCACAAACGCGGATGGCAAATTACAATAACAAAGGCTTGAGTGACGTCATCTTCGAACTACCTATAACATAACGATGGCTACGGTGGAACTCGGTACATTTCGGGTACGAAGCAAAGACCGTACCTCTGGTACCGTAACCATCGTTATGTTATAGCCTGATACTGAAACCCAAAAAGACTGGCATTTTGACGTCATTATTTGGTTTTTGCACCGCCAAGTGAGTTGTCGTTAGTAGAGCTCATGGAACAAGTTATTCATGGTTAACTATTGAATACAACTCACGAATTGTTTTCTTTTGTGGAAAAGACTGCTTTTGACGTCATTTTGGTCATATCACGCTATAACTTTACGAAGCCACCTGTGCTCCCTCCCCCCCCCCCTCCCCCCATAAACCTTAACCATCCCGACATCATTACTGTTTCGTGACAAACGGTCACACTCTATGGGCTAGCGTGGCTCAGCGTTCCGGTCTTTGCTTCGTACCCGAAAGGTACCGAGTTCGATCACCCGCCGCTGCGCTGTGTGTCCTTGAGCAACTCACCTCGCCCTAGTTCAATTTGCGGCACTGCACATCGGCTGACGCCTGGGTTATTCCAGTCTTCCCTTGGAATAGACCCTAAAGACAAATTTCCCCTATGGGATGATTGAAGGGAATCTTATTTTTATTTATATTATTTTTCTATAGGGAATGAGATTAGCGGAAGAGTAGCGTCCCTTGATTGGACGTCACCCATAGTCTGTGACGTCACCCGCGGAAAAGTTATTAGAGAGAGAACGTCATGTTGGTTGTGCGCATGCCTTGAGACACTTTAAAACCAAATTGACGTTACTGTCTAAGGTGACGTCCAATCAAGGGACGCTACTCTTCCGCTAATCTCATTCCCTATTTAATCTTTAAAATCCATTTCTTAGCCTCGGGTTTTCACCCTTCATGGTACCGGCTTCAGGCGATGGGTCACCTTTTCGTTTTTATATATATATATATTATATATAATAATATATATATATTAATATAATATATATATATATATAATAGAATCAGACAAAAGATTCTACCCAACGTATTCATATTGACAGGTCTGATAACCCAAATTATTATGGGTTAATGGTTGTAATGGAAATACAATCAAACAAACTCAAAATTTAATCATTTCAACAATGTTTAATTAGGCCCTTAACTTCGTTCGGTCATTAGACCTGCTAATATATGTCACCTTGTCAGTACCCCACTAAAACAAAGATTGTTTTTTTTTGTTTTTTTTTTAAACAAACGAGTTATATAGAAAGAATTTGATGTTTAATTG
>NC_088363.1:910190-915190 GCF_034508935.2 Berghia stephanieae | reverse complement strand
AGAAAATCATTACTTTTTATTCTTCATGCTGGCTAGAACTTTTCATATGCCTTGTGATCAGAATGTGTAAAAGTCAAAACATGATCAGATTTATGGGGGTTTTTCATCTGGATACGCATTTATGCTCGCCTGAGAAATATTTCATACGGGCGTCCGCCATTGTTCCGATAGTTTAGAGCCAGTGTTACTAAGTTACCATGCGTCATTATGAAGGAAGTGACGTTACGACTGTTGAAGAGTAGTGATTTGTGTTACTTTTTACGATGATAACATTTTTGTTGTCATCATTGCCATTCTCATACTAATTATAAACCATGAGAATAATTCGGATAAATTATTTTTTATTTAAAATTAAATTTTGGCCATAAAACATTCAACTCGATGTATCGATCTATTTAATCGACCCTCAACTTGTCATAAAGACTTTCTTTGAAATGTCAAGTTTGAGACAAGTTTGACAAGTTGAGGGTCTTTTTAATTTTTAATCGATGGATGTTTGAAGTAAAAAACGTTTTATGGCCAAAATGAATTTCAAAAGAAAATAAAAAATTAGCCAGATTTTTATCGAAAATGTCAATCAATCTATATATAAATATACACGTTGTATTCTGATTTCTCCTGACCTTTTTAGCGAACCTGAGGATTCAGGCTAGTGTCACGTGATATGAGGACATCAAAGTGACACACTGGGAAAAGATAAAGATATGACGAAGTGTGTATCACATATTTCATTGAGCTTTATATAGAGCAATATCCACTAATAAATGTGCTCAAAGCGCTTTACAAGGGGTCCCTGGTCAACAGCAACATTTAACATGTAGGACGCGACGACATGCCGCCTGTTAGGCAATATTACAATTTTTTCGGACAAAGACAACGCTGTTAACGGCCAGGTACTCATTTTACACCTGAGTACGGTGAGAGAAAGTGAGTAAAGGGCCTTTTCTAAGGACTCAACTATGCGCCGAGCGCGAGGCTCGAACCCAGGAACTTCCTATCCGAAAGCGAGTATCATACCACTAGACCACATAACCGCATAATATCTAATTATAAGATACTAAAGAGCCGGTACCGGTGTAAATTAAGATCTGAACAAGTGTGTATAGAAGGTGCCAGACAAAGCAAGACAGAAAATAAAAAGGAAAAAAAATCCCCCAAACAATCCCGCCAAACAATCAGTTTACCTCGACTGGGGATCGAACCTCAGACCTTCTGATTACCGGTCAGACGTGCTATCATTACACCACAGAGGCACCGATAGTTTGCACAATTCTAATACCTTTATAGATAGAATGCGCTTGGCCAAGGAGTTCACAACATTGCCATCCGGAAGTATAACGGACCAACACACAAACTCTTGTAACCATGAACTTTTATAGTCTGGTTATTACAGTTTAGTGAGAACAACTCACAAACGCGGATGGCAAAAACAATAACAAAGGCCTGAGTGACGTCATCTTCGAACTATCTATAGATCGTATGCAGATGACGTCACTCAGGCCTTTGTTATTGTTTTTGCCATCCGCGTTTGTGAGTTGTTCTCACTAAACTGTATTAACCAGACTATAAAAGTTCATGGTTACACATGGTTTTGTGTGTTGGTCCTTTATACTTCCGGATGGCAATGTTGTGAACTCCTTGGCCAAGCGCATTCTATCTATACTTCACAAGGGGTACGCGTTTTACGTTGTGAATCCTCGCTTGAATCCTCGGTGAGAGTAAAGAGCCTTTTTCAGAGACTCAACTAAGCGCCGCTCAGAGTGGGACTCGAACCCAGGACCGTCCGATCTCGAAGGCCAGTGTCATACCACAAAGTCCACATATGTGACCCTCCGTCTCAAAACGGTATTATGTCGGGATGATTCAGACCCCCAAGAAGTGAATTTAGAGATAGAATGATGAGAACTTGGAGCTTAGAAGTTTTTGCAATGCAAGAAATAGTCTTTATACTCCAGCATAACGTACAGAAATTAAACCCAAGTTGGATATTTGCGGCTATGAATTCAATTTCCCTTACCGAATGGATCCCGACATAATACCGCTTTGATACGGTGGGTCACATATAAACAATGAGACCTTGAATTCAATGGCGGCCGGAAGTCGAGAGTCGTGAATGAAAGTCCATTGGCCCGGTCGTGTTACTAATTATCTACCCCGAGTGAAGACTGGGATATATGTCTCACGTGTTTTTTTACTCACCAACGTAATGTTAGTACTCACTATGTGACAAGTTATAATAAGGATATCATTATGGCATCGCAGTCGCTTCGTTTTTTGTGCTGTTTTTTTTTTGTTTGTTGATTTTTTTTTTTTTTTTGTTTTGTTTTGTTTTTGTTTTTCAATATAAGCCAAATTATGCTCGTCGTATGATAAAATACACAACCTATTCTTAGACTTGGATTTGTCTGGTCACGTGATTCGTAGCCAGTACTCACCACCACGTAATGTTAGCACCCTCTATGTGACAAGTTATAGATAGTTCGAAGATGACGTCACTCAGGCCTTTGTTATTGTTTTTGCCATCCGCGTTTGTGAGTTGTTCTCACTAAACTGTATTAACCAGACTATAAAAGTTCATGGTTACACAGAGTTTGTGTGTTGGTCGGTTATACTTCCGGATGGCAATGTTGTGAACTCCTTGGCCAAGCGCATACTATCAATAATAATGATAAAATTATTATGGCACCGCAGACACTTTAAAAAATTTTTGGTTGTTTTTTTAAAACAATATAAGCCAAATTATACTCGATGTCTGATAAAATACATAACATATATGTGACCCTTCGCCTCAAAACGGTATGAAGTCGGGATGGTTAAGACGTTGAAAATTGAATTTATAGCCAGAATTATCAGACTTTAGTTGAGTTTGTATGTTTTATTGAGGAGAATGGATACCATATTATAGGGTGCTAATGCCAACAATTTATATTTTTGACAAGTTTAACAATTAATTCTGCTTTTAAACGTATGGTTCGTTCCGACTTATACCGTTTTGAGACGATGGGTCACATATTTAATTTTTCTTTTGGTCAGAAAAGTTTCTTACATATGCAAATATATATATTATGAGTATATTGGTGGGTACTTGTACGAGAGTGCTCGATAATGTTGGCTAGAGCTAATATAAAATATAAATGGATTCACTCACTTTAATGGCCGAAACACATGTTTTTGTGGTCTCCATCCACGTCGTCAGTCGGCATATTATGTCCGTATTCTTCGGCCATTTAAGTGAGTGAATGCATTTATATTTTATATGTATTAATATATATATATATATATATGTATATATATATATATATATATATATATATATATATATATATATATATATATATATATATATATATATATTAGCAATGACTATCCCGCACAAATCTTTGGGCCTCTTTTTCGCTCACGAAGTGCTCGAATTCGCGTCAAAATATGGGACGAAGCCGTTTCGTATATGCTATTTAAAAAAATTAATTACGACGCTGTTTATCGATGAATATGACTGAAAGTTGGCACACAGTTAGAAAAAAGGTCATTTTAGATTATGTCAAGCGACAAAACTCGTGCGATTACCAGAAGACCGTTATAAATAGATTTTTACTCTTTGGAGTAAAATATTTCTAAAACTACCGGGAGTGGAGGTTTTGTCGCTGACAAGGTAATATATGAACATTTCTTCTTTTTGGTTGTAAAATTTCATATGAATATGACGAGTACTTTTCCCGTATTTTACAAAACACCATCCTAATTTGCTCTTCAAGTTTCAATCTTTTAATCCACTTATTACCCAAGATACAACCAAAGGTCTAAAAAAAATGCCGAAAAAGCGTCCCATATTTTCGCGTTTTTTCCTCTTTGCGGGTCATCCAAATAAAAGACACCCTTGAAACTGCATAACTTGTTTATTTATGAATGGATTTTCAAAATTCAAAAACATTTTTACTAAGTGGAGTTAGGGCTTTGGTTTTAGACAAAAATTTTCCTCAAAAAGAGAATAAAAACATTTTTCATAGTCATTGCTAATATATATAATCGTGTTTGATACAAATATGGTACGAAAAGTGTCTCAAACATTGTGGTAAATATTAAAATAATATATATATATATATATATATATATATATATATATATATATATATATATATAATGGGTCAAAATCTACATACATTTCGCCCAATACGGTTGTTTCGACACTGGAGTCGTTTCTTCGGTTGGGAAGATTTATTTATTTATTAGTAAAGGGGGGCAGCGTGGCTCAGCTGTGCGGTCTTTGCTTCGTACCCAAAAGGTACCGAGTTCGACTACCCGCCTCGTTGTGTGGCCTTGAGCAAGTCACCTCGTCCTAGCTCACTTTGCGGCGCTGCACTGCTGCTGACGCCTGGAATATTCCAGTCTTTCCTTGGAATGGACCCTAAGGAAAATTTCCCCTTGGGGATGGATAAATGGAATTTTTAAATTTAATTTTTTAAAGTGTTCCTTCACCTTGTCATTAAATCCATTAATAGTTGGAGTAGAAGTTTTTTTGGGGGGAAATTTGTCTTTAGGGTCTATTCCCAAGCGTTAGCCGCAGTGCAGCGCCGCTAAGTTTTATTTATGATTTATTATTTCAAGATAGATTTACGATCTTCAGTTTTGCACGTAAAAAGACGCTGGTTGAATATGATTTTGTCGTAAAAATCTATCAAACTAAATCAGAAGGCGGCAATATGTCCAACCAAACTTACTACGCAACAAAACATAAACCCACTCCGAACTAATACACACACGCAAACGTCATAATAAAGTGAAAGGAACTCGTTTGCGACGAAGTTCATATTGAATCGCGTGATTAGAGACAACGCCCTGTTAGTACTTCCTGTTGTTCGTCCATAGCAGGAACTGTTCTTTGACAAGAAGTGACGTTTAGCGTTTTCAATGCCAAATTCTAAAAGCTTTCCATTTGAATGTCGCTTGATATGGAAAAATTAGGTTTGGCATTTTGGGATTTTTCGTGCCATAAAAATATC
>NC_088363.1:885190-897690 GCF_034508935.2 Berghia stephanieae | reverse complement strand
TAAACGTTCAAGCTTAAACATAGTTTTGTGTTTTGATCCGTTGAATTTCCAGATGGCAATGTTCTGATTTTCTTGGCGAAGCTCACAATATCTACTGTTTTGCTGACGAAGGGTTTCAACCCGAAGCCTTTCCGTTTCAACGTTTGCGTTAATAAAAGCTTAATTTAAATAACTTTTTATTTTAGTATTTGGAAGACTCGGCGTTTCTATAGATGCTGTGCGCATAGCTAAAAAACTCACAACATTGCCACCCGAAAATATAACGGACCAACACACAAAACTATGTGTAACCTTAAACGCTTATAGTCTGGTTAATGCAATTTAGTGAGAATTACTCATAAACGCGAATGGCCAAAAAAAAAAAAAAAAAACAAAAAAAAAAAAAAAAAAAACAAACAAACAAAAAAACAGTAACAAAGGCCTGAGTGACGTCATCTTCGTTCTGCTGTCGATATTGTCAAACGGGCAATAGCAATTGTTTGCTATTAATTTGATACTTTCCGACAGATCTAACAGACAGAATCAGCTGCCCAATTTTAGATGGGGGTGGACAGGGATGAGAGGGGGGGGGGGGAGAAGGAGGGTCAGAAAAAACAATATTGAGCTACTGGGGACCCCCCCCCCCCCCCCCACCTACGCAATTAATATAACAAGGTGGAAATGTCTACACTTGAGTCCTGCCGCCATTTATGCCGTACTCTGGAAAAGCACATATTTAAAAATTTGGCCAGAACATTCGTCCTTCAAATATCGATCGATTTAAATGACCCTCATCTTGGCAAAAACTCTCAAACCTGGGACTTTATTGATGACTTCGCGACGTCCCAGGTTTGAGAGTTTTTTCCAAGATAAGGGTAATTTAAATCGATTGAATCTTGAAGGACGAGTTTTCTGGCCAAATTTTTTAATATCTGTTTTTCCACAGTACAACAGAATAGCTGTCAATTCTTGGACGTAATTTTCAACATATTGTTCTTAGTTTATTTGGGTCTCGGTTATAGTTCTGTGATGTCTGACGTCAAAGCGACAAGTTAGGGGATAAACAATAGGATTAAAGAGTTCGATGTCACGTCCGCCCAGTAACCAGCAGCTTGGTTCTAAACAAAACAACAACAAACAAACAAACAAACAAAACAAAAAAATTAAAAATCGGTACTTTTTATTCTCCATGCTGGCTAGAAATTTTTCACATTTCATGTGATCAGAATAGAATGTATAATAGTCAAAGCATGATCAGATTTATAACGTTTTTCTCATCTGTATACAAGTTTATGCTCGTCGGAGAAGTATCTCATAAGGGCGGTGATGGAGATAATGGCGTCCGTCATTGTTCCGATAGCTTAGAGCCAGTTACTATGCGTTATTACCAGGAGGGAAGTGACGTCACGACTGTTGAACCCTATTGGAAAAGATATAAATATAAAAATAAGAACAGGTGCGTCTATGGAGGAATGAGAGGGAAAAATCCAGAAAAAATTATACAAGGTAAAAATCAAGTGAAAAAGAAACCAACCTACCACAGCTGGGGATTGAACCTCAGACCTTCAGATTACCAGTCAGACATGTTGTCCACACATAAGATATTGGGAAGTTGGGTCTTGTATTTTAGATCTGGCGGAAACTACCTTGCGATAGACTGGCGTCCTATCCAAAGGATAGCCAGCAATTGCTATTGACCGCTCCAAGCTATAGAAACGGGGAAAAACTCCAGCCCCACGGACAGAATGGTTCTGAAGGACGTCTTTAAGAACGTACAAAAATCAATATAATAATGGCCTTTAAAAAAAAAACATATACATATATGTGGTCGTGTGATAGGATACTCGCTTTCGGATCGGAAGGTCCTGGGTTCGAAACTCGCTCGGCGCATAGTTGCGACTTGGAAAAAGCTCTTTACTCACATTTCCCACCGTAATCAAGTGTAAAATGACTACACGACGGTAAACAGCGTTGTACCTGTCCGATAAAAACAAACAAAAAAAAAAATTAATATCGTCTAACAGGCGTCATGTCCCGTCCGACATGTTAAATATTGCTGTTGGCTAGGAACCCCTTGTAAAGCGCTTTGAGTACATTTAGTGGATATTGCGCTATATAGAAGCTCAATTTTTAAAAATGTTGTCCTGTGGTATGACACTCACTTTCGGATCGGATTGGGGTGGGGTAGGGGGTTCGGGGGGGGGGGGGGGTTAAGTTGTTGTAGTGTTAATAATTAGGTATTCATGTTCCTTTTAATTTCCACGTCCCTTTTCGCATCGGGTTCATATTATGGCTCACATATTATAAGGACCAGTTTTGTAACCACTGGGCGCCAAGGGGGATTTTCAATGTAATCTATCAGGAAATTGAATCCGACAGTTTTCCCCAAGAGAGCAGAAACAGAAAACAACTCTTGCAATACACCGCCACTGTCTGACAGTAAATACCCTACAAAACTTTTATTTCAATCCTGAGCCGTACCGTTCCGTGTTAAAATTGAGCTTTAATATAGGGCAATATCTACTAAACGTGCTCAAAGCGTTTTACAAGGGGTCCCTGGCCAACAGCAAGACGTAACCTGTAGAAGGAGACATGAAGCCTGTTAGGCGATATTACAAATTAAGCATTAATACCTAATTACCTCTATAAGCAACCTACCCCCTCCCCCCTATTAAAAGGTGAGAATTTATATAGTGCAATAACCATTAAACGTGCTCAAAACGCTTTACAAATTGTCTTTACCCAATAACAGGACTTAAAATGTGGGACAAGACACGACAGGATGGCTGTTGATGAGATTAAGATTTTATTTCCGACAGAGACAACGCTATTAACGGCCAGGTATTCATTTTACACCTGAGTAGAGTGAGAGAATGTGAGTAAAGAGCCTTGTTCAATGACTCAACTATGCGCCGAGCGAGGCTCGAACCCAGGACCTTCAGATCTTCAGAAATCGAGTTTCATACCACAATACCACATAGCCGCACAAACAAAAAACCATGAAATAATTCTGCCCAACATTTTGATAAATTACTTACTCACTTACTTATCCGAACCAGCGACCACCTGAGCTCTAGCCCTTCGGTCTTGTGCCATGACGTAGAAGTTAGACGTCTTTTGTAGCTGTTCCAGGTGACTATAAAGTGTGTTACTGATGCTTGGATTTGGTGGGAGGAATGTGCATCTCAGGTCTTAAAGAGCCCAACATTTTGATAAAAGGAGCTGTTAATAACAATTCTACACCATCACCAACCCAAACATGACAACACTCAACACTCAACAACGAACGTATAATATCATCATGCAGACAGAGAACAAACATCTTTTATTCAATTACAAACTACCATAACTGCGAAGCCGAAAACGTAGGAGGTCAACCGGAAACAAGGAAAAATCTAGTTCCTCTTCCTGAAGATAGCGAGTGCAAGAAACAACAGTATTGTAGGAGTTGAAGAAAATTATACTTAGAATATTTTATCATATTAATAGAAAGTTACAGACTGATGTAACAATAGATTTAAGGGTCGAGGAATAGTAATGGGACAGCCGGACAAATTAGAACTAGAAAAGAAAGTAATTGAGCTTTCAAATTGAGCTTTTATATAGTACAATATCCACTAAACGTGCTCAAAGCGCTTTACAAGGGGCCCCTGACCAACAGCAACACGTAACATATAGAACGGGACATGGCGCCTATTTATTATGCGATATTTGCAATATATTTCCGACAGAGACAACGCTGTTAACGGCCAGGTACTCATTTTACACCTGAGCACCGTGAGCGAGTGTAAGTAAAGAGCGTTTTCCAAGGATTCAACTATGCGCCAAGCGAGGCTCGAACCCGGGAACTTCCTATCCGAAAGAAAGCGAGTGTCATACCACTAGACCACATAGGCCTACAATAGTCAAGCCATTAAGATCCCCATCAAGCCATTATAAGTGCTATTTGGCCCCTTTTTTCTCCATCCTTGAAAAACCGTTTGTTTCGCCATGCATACATTATTATATTAAGACAGGGTACAATAGGGCAAGATGGATGAGGCAATCCCCTAGATGTCATTTGCCCTAAAAACCCCAGAGCTGCTTATGGAGAATGTTTTTTTTTTAGGTTTTAGGTTGATTTTCCCACCGAAATAATGCAATTCCTTTTGTTTTAGTAGAAAAGCACCGAGTAACATTTTTCTACATGCAGCTTTACATATAACTAGATAAAGGGAGGAAACAAAGAAATTCTCTCTCTCTCTCACTCTCTCTCTCTCTCATTCATTCTCTCTCTCTCTCCCTCTCTCTCTCTCTCTCATTCATTCTCTCTCTCTCTCTCTGACTCACTCTCTCTCACTCATTCTCTCTCACCTCTCCCTCTCTCTCCCACGCAATCTCTCTCTATTCTTTCGTGTTGTTACCATTTCTGTCTGCCCCTCTCTCTCTCCTCTCTCTCTCTCTCTCTCTCTCTCTATCTCTCTCTCTGTGCGTGTGTGTGTGTGTGTGTGTGTGTGTGCCAGTTTTTACTCTCCCAATAGACATGCTCAAAGCGCTTTACAAAGGGTTGCTAACCAACAGCAACACGTAACATATAGAACGAGACACAAAACCTGTTACGCGATATTACAATTTTATTTTCTGCAGGGATAACGCTGTTAAAGGCTAGGTATTTATTTTAAACCTGAGTAAAGTGAGATAATATGAGTAAAGAGCATTTTCCAATGGCTCAACTATGCGCCGAACGAGACTCGAACCCAGGACCTTCTGATTCGAAAGCGAGTGTCACACTCTAGACAACAAAGCCGCATAACCTTGTATGAATATTATAACCTTATTTTTGCATATAGATAATTTATTGATTTCAAGACGGATTCTTGCTTATTAATTTTGTGCACACATTAAAAAAGTCGTTCGCTGAACATCTTAAAATATACATCTATGTATCACACAAAACTGCAATGAGAAGAATCAACCATATTAAATAGATATAATTGTTACATAATTATTGTAATAAGACAGAACGCCTCATCGACCTTTCACAACAACAAATGTTATATTACAATAGATGCGTCATTATATTATTATATGTTTTCCAGGCTCTAATTTTATATTGTAAAGCTTAAACAAATGTCGCTTACAGATGCAAAAGTCAGAGCATTAATGATACTAAAGACAAGATAAATATGGAAAGGTTTCGGATGGATGGGGAAAAAAAAGAAGGTGCAAACCATGAACGTTTCGGGTGCAAACACCCTTTGTCAGCAAACAGTAAGGGCACCCATTAAATAATCATTGTTTGTATCGTTTTCGTCAGATGGAATTGAAATCTTTTAGCGCTGATAAAAAAAAAAAGAAAAAGAAGAAATAGAAAGACTACGAAAAACACGTAGAGAGACAGAGCCACTTAGGTTCATCTGGTTTCGTTTTCAATACAGTTGGGTCGACCAACCGGAAGTGGTTGTCTTCGAAACGCCTCCATTTGACTGAACACAAGAGGGTGCGCATTGATTTGTATATTGTCCCTGCCCGGAGCAGCTCGGGTCATTGAGACCCCCTCCCCTCCCCCCCCCCCACACACACACAGATCGGGAAAAAAGAAAGAAAGAAAAAGATAAAGACTTGAGATGCCTTGTAATTAGTAAATAGTATCGTTGCATTATCGATATGATAAATATACATAAACGATATTATGACATTATTGCGGCTATGTGGTCTTGTGGCATAACACTCGCTTTCGTGATCGGAAGGTCGTGGGTTCGAGTCTCGCTCGGTGCATTGTTGAGTTTTTGGAAAAGGCTATTTATTCACATTCTCTGTCACCGTAATCAGGTGTAAAATGTGTACCTGTCTCTGTCGGAAAAAATTGTAATATCGCCAAACAGACGCCATGTCTCGTTCAATATGTTACGTGTTGCTGTTGGTCAGGGACCTTTGTAAAGCGCTTTGAGCACATTTAGTGTATACTGCCATCCATGTTTATGAGTAATTCTCACTAAACTATATTAACCAGACTATAAACGTTGAAGGTTACACATAGTTTTGTGTGTTGGTCCGTTATACTTCCGGATGGCAATGTTGTGAGCTTCTTAGCCAAGCGCATAGTAACTATCTATTGAAAACATAACTATATAATTTTAAAATGAGATAGAAAAAATACCAAAAAAAAAAATGAATATAACCTCTTTCTTAGACCACTAAAAACAAAACAAATGAACCAAAACTAAACCAATAAAAAAACAAACAAACAAAAAAAAAGCAAAACAGAATAGTCATACAAATTAAAAGAAAAAAAAACACAAAACAAAAAAAAACACAAAAAAACAAAACAAAAACAAAACAGGGCAGAAACATTATAAAAATCCGGCATTTCCGGTACAGGATAGTGATGGGTTTCCCCCTGATTACACCTTAAGCCGCCGTCCGGGACCCAATAAAATCCGCGGATGCAATAACGCCTGGCATGGATGGCGGTCTGAGGTCTGAGGTCTGAAGGATAGATAGAATGTTGTCCGTCCGAGGAAGGAGGAAAAGGAATATCATCATCAGCTTTTAGACCGTAGTCGTAGTCGTCGTCGTCGTCGTAAAAACCCCTCCCCCCATACCATACCAGCCCAGGCCAGCCCAGGCCAGGAGCCATGAAACACGATCAGCCCCTCATCACACTATCAAAACAAAACATAAAGAGACGAAGTAAGAAGAAGACGGATGGGGTTGTTGTTGTTATGTTTTTTTTTTGTTGTTTTTTTTTTTTTTGTTTTTTTTTTATCTCTGGAGATTATCGTCATCGTCAACATCTGTTGTAATCATCTTGGGTTTCCTGTAATAGGAGGAGACCGACCGGTAAAACAAACAAACAAATAAATAAACAACAAAACAAAATCAAAAAAAAAAAAAAAAAAAAAAAAAAAAAAAAAAAAAAAAAAAAAAAACAACAAAAAACAAAGAAGAATAAAAAGCACGACCCCCCCCCCTCCAAAAACAGCAACGTGATACTAAACTGCTCTAGATAGTTCGAAGATGACGTCACTCAGGTTTTTGTTATTGTTTTTTGCCATCCGCGTTTGTGAGTAATTATCACTAAATTGTATTCACCTGACTATAAATGATCATGAGTTTTGTATGCTGGTTCGTTATACTTCCGGATGGCAATGTTGTGAGCTTCTTAGCCAAGCGCATACTATCTATAAATAGTATGCGCTTGGTTAAGGAGTTCACAACATTGCCATCCGGAAGTATAACTGGTCAACACACAAAACTATGTGTAACCATGAACTTTTATAGTCTGGTTAATACAGTTTAGTGAGAATCATTCACAAACGCGGATGGCAAAATATAACAACAAAGGCTTGAGTGACGTTAACTTCGAACTATCTATAGATAGAATGAAGTTGACGTCACTCGGGTCTTTGTTTTTGTTTTTGTTTTTTTTTTTTTCATTTTTTTAAAAACCAGACTATAAACGTTCATGGCTACACATAGTTTTGTGTGTTTGTCCGGTATACTTCCGGATGGCAATGTTGTGAGTTTGTTAGCCAAGCGCGCACTATCTATAACAGCTTCAAAAAATAAATGAATAACAGTACAAAATATCAAATTGAGCTTTTTAAAAAATGAACTTTTTTTTATAGTGCATGCAATATCCACCAAATGTGCTCAAAGCGCTTTACAAAGGGTCCCTGACCAACAGTATAACACATAACATAAATGAAGAACAAGAAGTGACACCTGTAAAGCGATACTAATTTTTTTTTTCCGACAGAGACAACGCTATTAGCGGCCAGGTACTCATTTTACACATGAATACGGTGAGAGAATGTTAGTAAAAAGTCTATTTTTGTGTTGCTTGTCCAGCCCCCCCCCCTCTCCCCTTTTTTTCTCTTCCCCCCCCCCCCCTAATGAAACAGTGGGATACTTTATTATTTCTTTCTTTATCTATCTGTTTTGTTAACAAAATTTATCACTAAATTTAACTTGTCGGATTTCAAAGTGATAAAGATTGAGACAACAGTTGACATTTAGATTCTGTCTCGTGATTTTAGATTTAATATTGAAAATTACTAGTTCTATCTGTTTTCGTCTTAAAGGCCATTTTTATGATCTGATGTCATGGAACAGAAAATTCTATTTTTGTGTCAATTCTTCACACCCCCCCCCCACCCCCCACCCTCATTTTCTCTCCCCCCCCCCCCCCTAATGAAACAGTGGGATACTTTATTATTTCTTTCTTTATCTATCTGTTTTGTTAACAAAATTTATCACTAAATTTAACTTGTCGGATTTCAAAGTGATAAAGATTTAGACAACAGTTGACATTTAGATTCTGTCTCGTGATTTTAGATTTAATATTGAAAATTACTAGTTCTATCTGTTTTCGTCTTAAAGGCCATTTTTATGATCTGATGTCATGGAACAGAAAATTCTATTTTTGTGTCAATTCTTCAACCCCCCCCCCCCCCCCCCCCCCCCACCCTCATTTCCCCCCCCCCCCCTCCAATGAAACGGTGGGATACTTTATTACTTATTTCTTTATCCATCTGTTTTGGTAACAAAATTGAACACTAAATTTAACTTGTTGATAAAGACACACAGTTGACATTTAGATCCTGTCACGTGATTTTAGATTTATCATTGAAAATTACGGACTTTAGTTGTTTTCGTCTGACAAGCCTTATTTATGTTTTGATGTCATGAAACGATGACGCATCGCAACCTCGCCCCCCCCCCCCCCGCCGCAATTGAGAATTTTCCCTGTAACCTTTCAAGATAACAAGTCCTTGTGTCAGGCTACGAGTTAATGACGAGGGCTACGCTTGGACATCTTGTAAAGAACTTGCGCATTTCCAAAGCGCAATATCCACTAAACGTGCTCAAAGCGCTTTACACGGGGTCCCTGTCCAACAGCAACACTTAACATGTAGAACGAGAAATGAGGCCTGTTAGGCGATATTGCAATTTTTTTTTTGGGGGGGGGGGGGAATAGAGACAACACTGTTAACGCTAGGTACTCATTTTACACCTGAGTACGGTGAGAGAATGTGAGTAAAGAGTCTTTTCTAAGAACTCAACTATGCGTCGAGCGTGGCTCGAGCCCAGGACCTTCCGATCCGAAAGCGAGTGTCAGACCACAAGACCACATAGCGCACATAAAAAGTCTCTTTAGAACTTCATTTGGAAGAAAAACGAACTTCAATTTATTTTTGTTTTTCAATGTAACAAATGAGATTTTAAAATAAACAAAGAATAAACAAAAATAAAATCCCCTTTATTCAACCGGTAACCCTAAGGGGAAATTTTCATTGGGATCTAGTCCAAGGGAAGACTGTAATAACCCCGGAGTTAGCCGCAATGCAGCGCCGCAAAGTGAGTTAAAGCTAGGTTACTTGTTCAGGTCCACACAGCGCGGCGGGTAGTCGAACTCGGTACCTTTCGGGTACGAAGCAAAGACCGTGCCGATGAACGTCTCAGCTGTCCAATCATTGAGCATTTATATAGCGCAATATCCACTTAATGTGCTCAAAGCGCTTTACAAAGGGTCCCTTGTCAACAACCACATTTAACATGTAGAACGGGACATGACGCCTGTTAGGCGATATTATAATTTTTCGGACTAAGACGACGCTGTTGACGGCCAGGTACTCATTTTACACTTGAGTACGGTGAGAGAATGTGTGTAAAGAGCCTTTTCCAAGGACTCAACTATGCGCCGAGCGCGAGGCTCGAACCCAGGACCTTCCGATCCGAAAGCGAGTGTCATACCACTAGACCACATAGCCGCACTCACAAGAAACGTTATCGTAAGAAATACGAACTTTCAGGGGTTTTGAGAATTTTTTTCGTTCTTTTTTTTTTAATTTGCAATGTAAGACATGAGATTTTTTCTTTATCTTATCTTATCTTATCTGTATGGTTATGTGGTCTAGTGATGTGACATACGTTACCGGATCGGAAGGTCTTGGGTTCGAGCCTCGCTCAGCGCATAGTTGAGTCCTTGTAAAAGGCTCTAAGGGCTCTTCACTCACATTCTCTCCCGCCGTACTCCTGTTCAAAATGAGTACCTGGTCGTTAACAGCGTTGTCTCTGTAATATCGCCTGTAATATGAAATTGAATGTAAGCTTCAATTAGATAAACGAAAACAGATAATGTGGACGTTTCTGGTTTGATAAAGAGGGAACCCGAAACGTCCACATTATCTGTTTTCCTTTACTAAATTGAAGCTTACATTCAATTTCGAATTGTTATTTAGTTCTTATAGCTTCGAGCAGCAACATTTTACATCATAATAAAGATTTGAAAAAGCGGTCTTTCTTTTTTACGAAACCCCAATGGTGTACACCCCCCCCCACCCTGAGTCCCAGGTTTAATCCTCACTGCTGCCTACTTCCCACAACGTTGTCGGGTTTCGTCGGGCTTCGTCGGGTTTCGTAAAAAAGAAACACCCTCCTCCTCCCATAGTCTCAGATTCTTTCCCCACTGGTGTACACATCCCTGGTTCACCCCCCCCCCCCCCCCCCCCCCCGCCACTGCTGCCAACTTCCCATAACTTTAATGGGTTTCGTCGGGTTTATGTCGGTTATCGTAAAAAAGAAACACCCTTGAAAAAGTGTGATTGAAACTGTGCAAGACAAAGCAGAAAGCATAATACAAGAACCCCCCCCCCCACATCCCCTCACTCCCCACCCCCCACCCCCTTTAAAACAACCCATTCGTGGTATTGCGTCCGTGCCCGAGTGACGCCCTAGACCATAATATTCGCTCCGATCGAATATCTATTTGATTAACACCACAAATGACGTCCACGACTTCTCAAGTTTCCGAGAAATACTCGATACCAAAATACAACATGATTACGTTGTGTAAAGGGAGCGAACTTTCAATTTCCAGTGGACATAAGGAAATCATTGGAGACGCAAAACGATTCGGACCACAGCTTCTCCCAACCCCGTTTGGAATCGATACCAATCCACTATTGTATCGACCGATTCTATTCGTTTCAGTCTGGTTCAGGTTCCGGGTAAATACTCTGAAAGATGAGATCTGCTCATCGCCATTTCTGAGTTCCGGTAATTGTCCACAAAACAAATCTATAACACCAAAATCAATGGCATTTATTTCTTCGTTTCGTTTTCTTCTCGATTCTTGTTTTCTTTCTTTTTTTTTTATATGGTATCGATTACCACATACACCGTATCCGCCTCGAATCCGTCCGTCTCGTGACTTTTTGTATTGGTGCCCATTTGCTATAGATGCTATGCATTTATTTTAAAAAATGGCAACATCCGCCAGCCGGATATTACGTACCAACACACAAATCTAAGTGTAACCTTAAAAGTTTATAGTCTGATTAATTTAATTTATTGAGAACTACTCACAAATATTG
This sequence comes from Berghia stephanieae, assembly GCF_034508935.2. NCBI lineage: Eukaryota > Metazoa > Mollusca > Gastropoda > Nudibranchia > Aeolidiidae > Berghia > Berghia stephanieae. Next base: position 886,351 of record NC_088363.1, on the reverse strand, counting down.
CTGGCTAAAAGCAATAGCAAAGACCCGAGTGACGTCAAAATTGTTCTTTCTATAGAGTTATTGCTTTGTTAGCGAGTGTGCTTTTTTTTAAATAGAAAGTGTCATTTAATCGAAGTGTGTGTTGTTATGTTAAAGAGTATAATATTGTTTCATTGAATAAAACGTGTGTATGTAGCCATGTCAAAGATCTGTTGCTTAAAAATAATATAAAAGAATTAGGCCCTTCCGCCACGACATCATAAGATACCGTCGTCTAGGCATTTCATGAAAGAATATAGATAATTCATCAAACAGGATGTCTGATGTCAACAGGAACCACCTTTGTGGTCCAAGTGAGAAAATTGGGGGTTAATAATATTACCCAAGGGAAAAAAAAGTGCATGAAGCAGGGCTAGAACCCGGGACCTTCCGGGTCACAGCGCAATGACTTAACCACTCGGCCACTTCGTCCCGTCCCCCCCCCCCTACCACCCCTTTATTCAAGGCTTTACAAAACTATGTAAGTTCATCTCAATGTAGGTATACGATTATAATGGTATCGATTCTAATAACATAATCGTCTCGTCAACGACTTGATGGCTTGTAAAATTGGAACTGCCATAGAATTAATTGACCTGTTCAAGTCACGTCATTGACCTTTTGACCCAGCTATACAGAGGGAATGCGTTTATCCCGTTCTTTGATCTGGGAATAAACAGGGAAACCAAAGCATTGAAGTCGGCAACAGGTTATTGTTGTGAATCATGACATAATGGCGGTTTACAATACGATTCAATAGTCTGATGTCACGCCGCCTGGCAACGGCGGCCATCTTAGTTCTAAACAAAGAAAATCATTACGTTTTATTTTTCATGCTGGCTAGAACTTTTCATATGTCTTGTGATCAGAATGTGTAAAAGTCAAAACAAGATCAAATTTATAGGTTTTTCCCTCTGTATACGCTTTTATACTCGCCTGAGAAATATTTCATACGGGCGTCCGCCATTGTTCCGATAGTTTAGAGCCAGTGTTACTAAGTTACCATGCGTCATTAGGAAGGAAGTGACGTTACGACTGTTGAAGAGTATTAACACCCTTAGAACTATGCTGCCGTACTCTGGAAAAACCCATATTTAAAAATTTGGCCAGAAAACTCGTCCTTCAAATATCGATCGATTTCAA
>NC_088363.1:872690-880190 GCF_034508935.2 Berghia stephanieae | reverse complement strand
TTGACTATAGATTTTCGTGTAGGTATCGTGCTTGTAACAAGCGGCCGCTCTCTATTATTACGGTTTGCCGATATCCCATCCCATCTAATGCACGCACAACTAAAATGACAAACGTTGAATTGAACGTTAGGATAAGATGAAATATTTTTATTTTTTTTTAAATTTTTGTTTTTGTTTTGTAAATTGTTTATTAATTCGAACAAAAAACTGTTTTAATTTTAACAGGAAATCAAAATTAACGATTATATGGATTTTTTAAAATGAAAACAAGGCAATTTGATGTCTGAGCAGTCTCAATTTAATAAGTGGTTTAAATCGTAAAATCACAGGGTTTGTAACCGAGAGGAAATCTATGTATGAATTTGAAGTATAATTTTGTAAAATTGGCGGATTGACTTTGCTTCCATTTTGTTTGGTAGTTTTACACGATATAATATGTAAGCGTTCAATTATCGTGTATTCTTGGGAGTTGTTCAAAGGTGTGTGTGTGTGTGTGTGTGTGTATGCGTGTGTCTGTGTCTGTGTCTGTGTGAGATAAATTTAGAACGTTCTAGAAGGAATAGAAATGCCATTAGATAGTTCTGTTGCGTAGTTTGCTAAACGGTTTGATATATATATATATATATATATATATATATATATATTATATATATATATATATATATATCGTCATGTAACAATGTCAACCAATATTGAGAGTGATTAGTGGCAGATTGGGTAACAAGCGACGTGCACTTCTTTGAAGGTCTGTCAACGCAATTCAGTATTGGCTCGTTGTTACATGGACAAAAATTACCCTAATTGACGCAAAATATTACTCATTTCAACAATGTTAAACCAGGCCCATAATTGCGTTCTGTTGCCAGATCTGTATATATGTACACGTTGCTAGAAAGCAATGCAAATGTATAACTTGAAAAAGTTTACATGAAACAGGACCTGACAAAGCAAGAGAGAGAAAAAAAATAATCCCAAAAGGCATCCTGCACCTACTGGGCATAGAACCAAAGACAGGCGGGACATTTTAATCTATCCTCATGTGGAAAGGTAGGGGGGGGGGGGGCGAAGTGGTCGAGTGGTTAAGGCATTCCACTGTGACCCGGAAGATCCTTGGTTCGAGCCTTAAGACACTTTCGTTTTTTTTTTTCGTTGGGCAAGATTGTTAACCCCCAATTTGCTCACTTGGATAACATGGGTGATTCCTGTTGACATCAGACATCTTGTTTGATGGATTATCTATAACATTCCTTCGTGGAATGCCTAGGCGACGATATCTTATGATGTCGTGGCGGAAAGCCATAATTTTTTAATTTTTAAAAATGTGATGAAACAGTTTTCTCTTCAAAATATAGAATTGTGTTTTTGAATTTTGAAAAACTTGAGCTTTAAAATAGCGCGGTATTCTCTGGAAGGTCCTGGGTTCGAGCCTCGCTCGCTCGGCGTATAGTTGAGTCCTTGGAAAAGGCTCTTTACTCATATTCTCTCACCGTACTCAGGGTGTAAAATGAGTACCTGGCTCGTTAACAGCGTTGTCTCTGTCCGAAAAAAAAATGTAATATCGCCTACCAGGCGTCATGTGTCGTTCTAGATGTTATGTGTTGCTCATGGCCAGGGACCACCTTGTAAAGCGCTTTGAGCACGTTTAGTGGATATCGCGCTATCTAAAATCTCAATTTAAAGTTTATTAGAAAAAAAAAAACAAAAAAAAAAAAAAAAAAAAAAAAAAATCAACAACCATAAAAACCCCAGAGACCCAGAGACCCACAGGTCAGAATGCAACTGTCCTACCACTCGACCACAAAGCCACACGTCTCTGACGGCCGATTTTGGCTTTCCCGACCATTACGTTATCCCTCATTGACCGTTCTTATCCCGTCCAATACGCGTATTCTCCATCCACACATTAACATGGCATCAATCTGAGAGGTCAATTCTGGCCTACTCTGGGAAAAAAAAACATATTTAAAAATTTGGCCAGAAAATTCGTCCTTCAAATATCGGTCGATTTGAATGACCCTCGTCTTAGCAAAAACTTTCAAACATGGGACTTCGGAGAAGTCCCAGGTTTGAAAGTTTTTGCTAAGACGAGGGTCATTTAAATGGATCGATATTTGAAGGATGAGTGTTCTGGCCAAATTTTTAAATATGGGTTTGGTTTTTTTTCCAGAGTATGGTAGTTATAGCGTCCAGTCTATTACTTTCAAGATGAGATTGGTGATAGAGAAAGATGTTGAAAACAAGGCGATAGAGAAGGGGGGGAGAGGGAAGAGATTATGAGGGGGTAGGGGGAGTTACATCGATTAATAAAAACAAGAGAGAGAGAGAGAGAGAGAGAGCGAGAGAGAGAGAGAGAGAGAAAGAGAGGGAGAGGTAGATAGATAGATAGATAGATAGATAGATAGATAGATAGATAGAGAGAGAATGAGAAAGAGAGAGAGAGAGAGAGAGAGAAAGAAAAAAGGGAGATAAAAAAAAGAGAGAATGAGAGAGAGAGAGAGAGGGAGAGAGAGAGAGAGAGAGAGAGAGAGAGGGGGGGGAGAGAAAGAGATAGAGAGGGGGGGGGGGGAGGATCGAACTGACCTACAACACTAATTGACTAAATGAATACCATGCCGTCCACCATTTTCTTTGTTTTGTCTCGCTCCACCCACAACTTTTTGCCCATCACAAGGTTTAGTCGCCGCAACGCCACTGTTACGCCACTGTTGTCATCAATAATATACACTTGACGAAGAGCTTCGGTTTACCGTCTTAACCGGATAAATGGGAAATGTTGAGATTTATCGTTTTGGAGCACTGTCCCGATATCACGGTGCTATGGATATTACGAGTTAAGTGGACGCATCGAGTATGGATTATGGTTATTTTGGGTGTTTGATGTCTTCTTACTATGGCTTTAGCGAGGCGATTTTGTCGTGATGAAGGGCTCCTGGTTAATGTTATCTCCATGTCGTAGTTGTGTACTGGGATAGGTAGGAGTGGTGGGAGTGTTGAAGTGGGATTGGTGAGTGGGAGGGATGGGAGGAGTGGGTTGTGATGATGGTGTGTGGGATAAGTGTGTATGTGGTGGTGGAGGTGATTGTAGGAGGTAGTGGTAGTGATGGTGATGTTGGTTGTTGTTATGGTGGTGGTAGTTGTCTTGGTGATGGTGATGGTGGATGGTGGTTGTTGTAGTGGTGATGGTGGTTGTGGTGTTGGTAGTTGTAGTGGTGATGGTGGTTGTGGTGTTGGTAGTTGTAGTGATGATGGTGGTTGTGGTGTTGGTAGTTGTAGTGATGATGGTGGTTGTGGTGTTGGTAGTTGTAGTGGTGATGGTGATTATGGTGGTGGTAGTTGTAGTGGTGATGGTGGTGGTAGTTGTAGTGGTGATGGTGGTGGTAGTTGTAGTGGTGATGGTGGTTGTGGTGGCTATAGATGTAGTGGTGATGGTGGCTATGATGGTGGTAGTTGTAGTAGTGATGGTGGTTGTGGTGGCTGTAGTTGTAGTGGTGATGGTGGCTATGGTGGTGATATTGTAGTGGTGATGGTGGTTGTGGTGGCTGCAGTTGTAGCGGTGATGGTGGTTAAGGTGGTGGTAGTTGTAGTTGGTAACTATGGTGGTGGTAGTTGTAGTGGTGGTGGTGGTTGTGGTGGCTGTAGCGGTGATGGTGGTTAAGGTGGTGGTAGTTGTGGTGGGCGTGGTGTTGGTGATGGTTGGTGTGATGTTAACACCATCTCATGGTTTCGCTGAATAAAGGAATCGTCACCGGGAAGTGTAGCACCATTTAGGGTGAGGCTGAAAGATGTGATGGATGTTGAGATTTTTGTATGGTTAGTTTTGATTTCATGAGCATAATGAAGACGATGATGGTGACAATGATGATGATGATGATGATGATGATGATGATGATGATGATGATGATGATGATGATGATGATGATGAGGATGATGATGATGGTGATGATGATGATGATAATATTGGTAATGATGATAATGGAAATGATGATGATGATGATGATGATTATGATGATGATGATGATGATGATGATGATGATGATGATGACAACAACGATGACAATGGTAACAATAAGATTTATACATTATATTTCTCAATTTTTCCGCCATTCTCTAATCGAATGATATTTAAACTATATTATTTTAACAACCATTTAAAATCCTTAAAACTCCAACAAAAGCTATTGAATTCCAAAAGATGATGTTTAGACAAGATATGCCTGCCGGTCCTTTTATCACCTGAAGTGTGGAAAGTAAAACCATCGAACATAACAAATGTATTTCTTGATCAAACGCTGTTTCTGCTATGACAACAGTTGCTCTGCAGGCTACGCCATCTCTCGAGTAAGATCAAAGAGAGAGGGAATGGGGATACCCCTCTCACGCGCATAATGAACGGTGCCCCCGTTTCGAGCCGAAATAAGTCCCGGCAACCCTTGTACGCAGAATCCCTGACTACGGACAGAGCTGCACATACGAGATGGAAGTCGGTTTGGACGAATTCAATCCCTCGTGGGGGCGGGGACCTACACTCCTCTAAGCTTGGTGAGAAGTTGCCAGGCTTTGATACCAGTAAGAGGAGACACTGGGTAGCTGCGAATCGGCTTCGGTCGAGGAGCTGCCTAACGGCCGGTGCGTTACATCAGTGGGGTCTAACTTCCTGTCCTTTATGTCCACGCTGTGGGCAAGAACCCGAAACGGCAGAGCATCTAGTCGAAAGGTGTGTTGTGACGATGCTACCAGGCGGGTTCGCGACGGTGCACGAATGCGGACCGGACTTTGCTGATTGGGTCGATCGTCATAACATAATAGTGTGAACCATAAGAAGCTGCTGCCATCTCTCGAGAGGGAAATTCTAAAAAAAAAAAAACTGAATGGAAACCAATTTTGGAATGTGTCATAACGAGATCCTGGTGTCGTTTGAATTGTTTCATCTCGACAAATGACGTTTCATGGAATGTTTTGTAACGAGATCCTGGTGTCGTTTGAATTGTTTCATCTCGACAAATGACGTTTCATGGAATGTTTTGTAACGAGATCCTGGTGTCGTTTGAATTGTTTCATCTCGACAAATGGCGTTTCATGGAATGTTTCATAACGAGATCCTGGCGTCGTTTGAATTGTTTCATCTCGACAAATGGCGTTTCATGGAATGTTTTGTAACGAGATCCTGGCGTCGTTTGAATTGTTTCATCTCGACAAATGGCGTTTCATGGAATGTTTTGTAACGAGATCCTGGTGTCGTTTGAATTGTTTCATCTCGACAAATGGCGTTTCCGTTTCAATCCAACACTCACATCTTCAAATTTGCTTTCCATCTCGGAATTTGCCCGAGTCAAATTTGCACACGGCCCGGACTACCATGCTTTTGGGCAATCCGTTTTTATTTTATTAGATTGTTTCAGCAACTGCCCTATAGAATGAATGAAATTGACGTCATTCAGCTCTTTGTTTTTTTTTTGTTTTTTTTTTATATAGACAGCATTTGGTGATTAGTTCTCACTAAATTATATCAATCAGACCATACATGTTGAAGGTTACACATAGTTATTTTGTGTGATGGTAAGTTTAATTTGGATGGCGGATGTTGTGAGTATTTTATATAAACGCATTGTATCAATAGGCTGGGCTTTGTGTTCTAGTGATACGACACTCGCTTTCGTACTGGTTGATTGGTTCTAGGCTCGAGTCCCAATCTGATAGGCCCAGAGTTGAGTCCGTGGAAAAAACTTGAACTTTTATTTAGAGCAATATCATATACACTAACGTGCTCAAAGCGCTTTACAAGGGGCTATGTAGCCAACAGCAACATTTAACATGTAGAACAAGACATGATGCCTGTTAGGCGATATTACACTTTTTTTCCCGACAAGGACAAAGCTGTTAACGGCCTGGTAGGTACTCATTTTACACGTGAGCACGGTGAAAGGATGTGAATAAAAGTCTTTTCCAAGGACTCAACTCTGCGCTGTGCGAGCAAGGCTCGAATCCAGGACCTTCCGATCCGAAAGCGAGTGTCATCGCACAAGACCACAAGCCGCACTCTGAGACGTATCAAAAGTAAAAGTTTGTTTAAAAGGAAAAAAAAAGAAGTTTAAAGAATTAGTCTATTTTAGCTTTTATACAGCGCAATATCCACGAAACGTACTCGATCAAAGCGCTTTACAAGGGGAGAAAATGTGAGTAAAGAGTCTTTTTTTTCCAAGGACTCAACTATGCGCCGAGCGAGCGAGGCTCGACCCAACCTTGGACCTTCCAATCCGAAAGCGAGTGTCATACCACTAGACCACATAGCCGTCCACCGACCGAAAATGTGAGTAAAGAGTCTTTTCCAAGGACTCAACTATGCGCCGAGCGAGCGAGGCTCGACCCAACCTTGGACCTTCCAATCCGAAAGCGAGTGTCATACCACTAGACCACATAGCCGTCCACCGACCGAAAATGTGAGTAAAGAGTCTTTTCCAAGGACTCAACTATGCGCCGAGCGAGCGAGGCTCGAACCCAGGACCTTCCAATCCGAAAGCGAGTGTCATACCACTAGACCACATAGCCGTTCAACGACCGAAAATGTGAGTAAAGAGTCTTTTCCAAGGACTCAACTATGCGCCGAGCGAGCGAGGCTCGACCCAACCTTGGACCTTCCAATCCGAAAGCGAGTGTCATACCACTAGACCACATAGCCGTCCACCGACCGAAAATGTGAGTAAAGAGTCTTTTCCAAGGACTCAACTATGCGCCGAGCGAGCGAGGCTCGACCCAACCTTGGACCTTCCAATCCGAAAGCGAGTGTCATACCACTAGACCACATAGCCGTCCACCGACCGAAAATGTGAGTAAAGAGTCTTTTCCAAGGACTCAACTATGCGCCGAGCGAGCGAGGCTCGAACCCAGGACCTTCCAATCCGAAAGCGAGTGTCATACCACTAGACCACATAGCCGTTCAACGACCGAAAATGTGAGTAAAGAGTCTTTTCCAAGGACTCAACTATACGCCGAGCGAGCGAGGCTCGAACCCAGGACCTTCCAATCCGAAAGCGAGTGTCATACCACTAGACCACATAGCCGTTCAACGACCGAAAATGTGAGTAAAGAGTCTTTTCCAAGGACTCAACTATGCGCCGAGCGAGCGAGGCTCGACCGAACCTTGGACCTTCCAATCCGAAAGCGAGTGTCATACCACTAGACCACATAGCCGTCCACCGACCGAAAATGTGAGTAAAGAGTCTTTTCCAAGGACTCAACTATGCGCCGAGCGAGCGAGGCTCGAACCAGGACCTTCCAATCCGAAAGCGAGTGTCATACCACTAGACCACATAGCCGTCCACCGACCGAAAATGTGAGTAAAGAGTCTTTTCCAAGGACTCAACTATGCGCCGAGCGAGCGAGGCTCGAACCCAGGACCTTCCAATCCGAAAGCGAGTGTCATACCACTAGACCACATAGCCGTTCAACGACCGAAAATGTGAGTAAAGAGTCTTTCCAAGGACTCAACTATGCGCCGAGCGA